>NC_134356.1:453665253-453965253 GCF_048569485.1 Anomaloglossus baeobatrachus
ATTCCCCTCCATGTGCTGATTCCCCTCCATGTGCTGCCTCCTCTCCCCCCTCCCTCCATGTGCTGCCTCCTCTCCCCCCCCTCCCCTCCCATGTGCTGCCTCCTCTCCCCCCTCCCTCCATGTGCTGCCTCCTCTCCCCCCCTCCCTCCATGTGCTGCCTCCTCTCCCCCCCTCCCTCCATGTGCTGCCTCTCTCCCCCCTCCCTCCATGTGCTGCCTCCTCTCCCCCCCTCCCTCCATGTGCTGCCTCCTCTCCCCCCCTCCCTCCCTCCATGTGCTGCCTCCTCTCCCCCCCTCCCTCCCTCATGTGCTGCCTCCTCTCCCCCCTCCCTCCCTCCATGTGCTGCCTCCTCTCCCCCCCTCCTCCCTCCATGTGCATGCTCCTCTCCCCCCTCCCTCCATGTGCTGCCTCCTCTCCCCCCCTCCCTCCATGTGCTGCCTCCTCTCCCCCCCTCCCTCCCTCCATGTGCTGCCTCCTCTCCCCCCCTCCCTCCCTCCATGTGCTGCCTCCTCTCCCCCCCCTCCCTCCCTCCATGTGCTGCCTCCTCTCCCCCCCCTCCCTCCCTCCATGTGCTGCCTCCTCTCCCCCCCTCCCTCCCTCCCTCCATGTGCTGCCTCCTCTCCCCCCTCCCTCCCTCCCTCCATGTGCTGCCTCCTCTCCCCCCCTCCCTCCTCCCTCCATGTGCTGCCTCCTCTCCCCCCCTCCCTCCCTCCCTCCATGTGCTGCCTCCTCTCCCCCCTCCCTCCCTCCCTCCATGTGCTGCTCTCTCCCCCTCCCCCCTCCCCTGCCCCTCCCCTCCATGTGCTGCCTCCTCTCCCCCCCTCCCTCCCTCCCTCCATGTGCTGCCTCCTCTCCCCCCCTCCCTCCCTCCCTCCATGTGCTGCCTCCTCTCCCCCCCTCCCTCCCTCCCTCCATGTGCTGCCTCCTCTCCCCCCCTCCCTCCCTCCCTCCATGTGCTGCCTCCTCTCCCCCCCTCCCTCCCTCCCTCCATGTGCTGCCTCCTCTCCCCCCCCTCCCTCCCTCCCTCCATGTGCTGCCTCCTCTCCCCCCCTCCCTCCCTCCCTCCATGTGCTGCGTCCTCTCCCCCCCCCCTCCCCCCTCCATGTGCTGCCTCCTCCTCCCCCCCTCCCTCCCTCCCTCCATGTGCTGCCTCCTCTCCCCCCCTCCCTCCCTCCCTCCATGTGCTGCCTCCTCTCCCCCCCTCCCTCCCTCCCTCCATGTGCTGCCTCCTCTCCCCCCCTCCCTCCCTCCCTCCTCCATGTGCTGCCTCCTCTCCCCCCCCTCCCTCCCTCCATGTGCTGCCTCCTCTCCCCCCCTCCCTCCCTCCATGTGCTGCCTCCTCTCCCCCCCTCCCTCCCTCCCTCCATGTGCTGCCTCCTCTCCCCCCCTCCCTCCCTCCATGTGCTGCCTCCTCTCCCCCCCCTCCCTCCCTCCCTCCATGTGCTGCCTCCTCTCCCCCCCCTCCCTCCCTCCCTCCATGTGCTGCCTCCTCTCCCCCCCCTCCCTCCATGTGCTGCCTCCTCTCCCCCCTCCCTCCATGTGCTGCCTCCTCTCCCCCCCTCCCTCCATGTGCTGCCTCCTCTCCCCCCCTCCCTCCATGTGCTGCCTCCTCTCCCCCCCTCCCTCCATGTGCTGCCTCCTCTCCCCCCCTCCCTCCATGTGCTGCCTCCTCTCCCCCCTCCCTCCCTCCATGTGCTGCCTCCTCTCCCCCCCTCCCTCCCTCCCTCCATGTGCTGCCTCCTCTCCCCCCCTCCCTCCCTCCCTCCATGTGCTGCCTCCTCTCCCCCCCTCCCTCCCTCCTCCATGTGCTGCCTCCTCTCCCCCCCTCCCTCCCTCCCTCCATGTGCTGCCTCCTCTCCCCCCCTCCCTCCCTCCCTCCATGTGCTGCCTCCTCTCCCCCCCTCCCTCCCTCCCTCCATGTGCTGCCTCCTCTCCCCCCCTCCCTCCCTCCATGTGCTGCTCCTCTCCCCCCCCTCCCTCCATGTGCTGCCTCCTCTCCCCCCCCTCCCTCCCTCCCTCCATGTGCTGCCTCCTCTCCCCCCCTCCCTCCCTCCCTCCATGTGCTGCCTCCTCTCCCCCCCTCCCTCCCTCCCTCCATGTGCTGCCTCCTCTCCCCCCCCTCCCTCCCTCCCTCCATGTGCTGCCTCCTCTCCCCCCCTCCCTCCCTCCCTCCCTCCATGTGCTGCCTCCTCTCCCCCCCCTCCCTCCCTCCATGTGCTGCCTCCTCTCCCCCCCTCCCTCCCTCCATGTGCTGCCTCCTCTCCCCCCCTCCCTCCCTCCCTCCATGTGCTGCCTCCTCTCCCCCCCTCCCTCCCTCCATGTGCTGCCTCCTCTCCCCCCCCTCCCTCCCTCCCTCCATGTGCTGCCTCCTCTCCCCCCTCCCTCCCTCCCTCCATGTGCTGCCTCCTCTCCCCCCTCCCTCCCTCCCTCCATGTGCTGCCTCCTCTCCCCCCCTCCCTCCCTCCCTCCATGTGCTGCCTCCTCTCCCCCCCTCCCTCCCTCCCTCCATGTGCTGCCTCCTCTCCCCCCCCTCCCTCCCTCCCTCCATGTGCTGCCTCCTCTCCCCCCCTCCCTCCCTCCCTCCATGTGCTGCCTTCCTCTCCCCCCCTCCCTCCCTCCCTCCATGTGCTGCCTCCTCTCCCCCCCCCTCCCTCCCTCCCTCCATGTGCTGCCTCCTCTCCCCCCCCTCCCTCCCTCCATGTGCTGCCTCCTCTCCCCCCTCCCTCCCTCCCTCCATGTGCTGCCTCCTCTCCCCCCCTCCCTCCCTCCCTCCATGTGCTGCCTCCTCTCCCCCCTCCCTCCCTCCATGTGCTGCCTCCTCTCCCCCCCTCCCTCCCTCCATGTGCTGCCTCCTCTCCCCCCCTCCCTCCCTCCCTCCATGTGCTGCCTCCTCTCCCCCCCTCCCTCCCTCCCTCCATGTGCTGCCTCCTCTCCCCCCCTCCCTCCCTCCCTCCATGTGCTGCCTCCTCTCCCCCCCTCCCTCCCTCCCTCCATGTGCTGCCTCCTCTCCCCCCCTCCCTCCCTCCCTCCATGTGCTGCCTCCTCTCCCCCCCTCCCTCCCTCCCTCCATGTGCTGCCTCCTCTCCCCCCCCTCCCTCCCTCCCTCCATGTGCTGCCTCCTCTCCCCCCCTCCCTCCATGTGCTGCCTCCTCTCCCCCCTCCCTCCCTCCCTCCATGTGCTGCCTCCTCTCCCCCCCTCCCTCCCTCCATGTGCTGCCTCCTCTCCCCCCCTCCCTCCCTCCATGTGCTGCCTCCTCTCCCCCCCTCCCACCCTCCATGTGCTGCCTCCTCTCCCCCCCTCCCTCCCTCCATGTGCTGCCTCCTCTCCCCCCCCTCCCTCCATGTGCTGCCTCCTCTCCCCCCTCCCTCCATGTGCTGCCTCCTCTCCCCCCCTCCCTCCCTCCATGTGCTGCCTCCTCTCCCCCCTCCCTCCCTCCATGTGCTGCCTCCTCTCCCCCCCTCCCTCCCTCCATGTGTTGCCTCCTCTCCCCCCCTCCCTCCCTCCCTCCATGTGCTGCCTCCTCTCCCCCCCTCCCTCCCTCCATGTGCTGCCTCCTCTCCCCCCCTCCCCTCCCTCCATGTGCTGCCTCCTCTCCCCCCCTCCCCTCCCTCCATGTGCTGCCTCCTCTCCCCCCCTCCATGTGCTGCCTCCTCTCCCCCCCCCCCCTCCCTCCCATGTGCTGCCTCCTCTCCCCCCCTCCCTCCCTCCATGTGCTGCCTCCTCTCCCCCCTCCCTCCCTCCATGTGCTGCCTCCTCTCCCCCCCTCCCTCCCTCCATGTGCTGCCTCCTCTCCCCCCCTCCCTCCCTCCATGTGCTGCCTCCTCTCCCCCCCACCCTCCCTCCATGTGCTGCCACCTCTCCCCCCCTCCCTCCCTCCATGTGCTGCCTCCTCTCCCCCCCCTCCATGTGCTGCCTCCTCTCCCCCCCCCTCCATGTGCTGCCTCCTCTCCCCCCCCCCCCTCCATGTGCTGCCTCCTCTCCCCCCCTCCCTCCCTCCATGTGCTGCCTCCTCTCCCCCCCTCCCTCCCTCCATGTGCTGCCTCCTCTCCCCCCCTCCCTCCATGTGCTGCCTTCCCCCCCTCCCTCCATGTGCTGCCTCCTCCCCCCCCCCTCCCTCCATGTGCTGCCTTCCCCCCCTCCCTCCATGTGCTGCCTCCTCCCCCCCCCTCCCTCCATGTGCTGCCTTCCCCCCCTCCATGTGCCATCGCTCTCTCCCATCAGACTCTGCCCCCCTCCCTGATCTGCTGCCTGCTCTCTCCCATCCTTTTCACCCTCCTTCATCTGCTGCCTTTTCTGTCTGCTGTGATCCTGCTGCCTAGATCAATCCTGTAAGGTAGCTATCCCCAATCTCACCTCCCACCCCCCCCATCCTCCGCCGCTCCTCCATCCGCTGCGCCCTTTCCCATCCTCCATCCGCTGCGCCTTTTCTCATCTGCCGCTCCTCCATCCGCTTCGCCTTTTCTCATCTGCCGCTCCTCCATCCGCTGCGCCTTTTCTCATCTGCCGCTCCTCCATCCGCTGCGCCTTTTCTCATCTGCCGCTCCTCCATCCGCTGCGCCTTTTCTCATCTGCCGCTCCTCCATCCGCTGCGCCTTTTCTCATCTGCCGCTCCTCCATCCGCTGCGCCTTTTCTCATCCTCTGCCGCTCCTCCATCCGCTGCGCCTTTTCCCATCCTCTGCCACTCCTCCATCCGCTGCGCCTTTTCCCATCCTCTGCCGCTCCTCCATCCGCTGCGCCTTTTCCCAGCCACCATCCGCTGCGCCCTTTCTCATCTGCCGCCCCTCCATCCGCTGCCGCGCCCTCTTGCATCGCATTATCCAGCGCAGTTGCTCGCTTCCAGACTGCAGTGGATGATGCGATGCGAGACTCGTGCATTGCTCTCACGTTTGGCACTGGTCTTAGTGGCAGGCGCTCTTTTTTTTTTTTTTTTACTGATGTCTGTATTTTTTATTTCGCCAAACTAATTTTTTTTGTATGGGGGGGGGGGGGTCTAGTTTCCAAAATGGGATCACATGTGGGGGAGCTCCATTGTTTAGGCACCTCAGGGGGTCTCCAAATGAAACATGGCGTCTGCTAATAATTCCAATCAATTTTACTGTGAAATGGCGCTCCTTCTCTTCTGAGCCCCGCCGTACGCCCAAACAATTGATTTCCACCACATATGAGGTATCGTCGTACTCAGGAGAAATTGCACAATACATTTTATGGTGCATTTTTGCTGATACCCTTGTGGAAAAAAAAGCTACCTGTTTGAAAAAACAATTTTGTGGTAAAAAAAGGAATAAAATATTTTCACGGCTGAACATTACAAACGTTTGTGAAGCCTCCAGGGGTTCAAAGTGCTCACTAAACAGCTAGATAAATTCCATGAGGGGTCTAGTTTCCAAAATGGGATCACATGTGGGGGAGCTCCATTGTTTAGGCACCTCAGGGGGTCTCCAAATGAAACATGGCGTCTGCTAATAATTCCAATCAATTTTACTGTGAAATGGCGCTCCTTCTCTTCTGAGCCCCGCCGTACGCCCAAACAATTGATTTCCACCACATATGAGGTATCGTCGTACTCAGGAGAAATTGCACAATACATTTTATGGTGCATTTTTGCTGATACCCTTGTGGAAAAAAAAGCTACCTGTTTGAAAAAACAATTTTGTGGTAAAAAAAAGGAATAAAATATTTTCACGGCTGAACATTACAAACGTTTGTGAAGCCTCCAGGGGTTCAAAGTGCTCACTAAACAGCTAGATAAATTCCATGAGGGGTCTAGTTTCCAAAATGGGGTCAATTGTGGGGGAGCTCCATTGTTTAGGCACTTCAGGGGGGTCTCCAAACGCAACATGGCGTCCGCTAATAATTCCAACCAATTTTGCTGTGAAATGGCGCTCCTTGCCTTCCGAGTCCTGCCGTGCGCCCAAACATTTGATTTCCACCACATATGGGGTATCTGCGTACTCAGGAGAAAATGCACAATACATTTTATGGTGCATTTTTTCCTGATACCCTTGTGATAAAAAAAGCTACCTGGTTGAAGCAACAGTTTTGTGGTAAAAATTTTTTTTTTTCTTTTCACGGCTCAACGTTATAAACTTCTGTGAAGCCCCCAGGGGTTCAAAGTGCACATCAAACATCTAGAAAAAATATTTGAGGGCTCTAGTTTCCAAAATGGGGTCACTTATGGGGGAGCTCCATTGTTTAGGCACCTCGGGGAGTCTTCAAACCCGACATGGCGTCCGCTAATGAGTGCAGCTAATTTTGCACTCAAAAATTCAAATGGCGCTCCTTGCCTTCCGAGTCCTGCTGTGTGCCCAAACATTTGATTACCACCACATATGGGGTATCTGCGTACTCAGGAGAAAATGCACGATACATTTTATGATGCATTTTTCCTGATACCCTTGTGAAAATACTAATTTTTATGGCTAAAGTAACATTTTTGTGTTAAAAAAGTAAAATTTTCATTTTTTCGTCTACATTGCTTTGGTTTCTGTGAAGCTCCTAAAGGGTTAATAAACTTCTTGGATGTGGTTTTGAGCAGAGTGAGGGGTGCAGATTTTAGAATGGGGTCACTTTTGGGTATTTTCTGTCGCCTAGGTTTCTCAAATCACTCCAAATGTGATGTGGTACCTAAAAAATTTTTTTTTGTAAATTTTGTTGGAAAAATGAGAAATTGGTGATGAACTTTGAACCCTTCTAACTTCCTAACGGAATTTTTTTTTTTCAAAAATTGCGCTGGTGTAAAGTAGACATGTGGGAAATGTTATTTAGTAACTTTTTTGTGTGACATATCTCTCAGATTTATGGGCATAAAATTTCAAATTTTGAAAATTGCAAAATTTTCAAAATTTTCGCCAAATTTCCGAAATTTTCACAAATAAACGCAAAACATATCGGCCTAAATTTACCACTGACATGAAGTGCAATATGTCACGAAAAAATAATGTCAGAATCGCCAGGATCCGTTGAAGTGTTCCAGAGTTATAACCTGTCAAAGTGACACTGGTCAAAATTGCAAAAAATGGCCGGGTCTTTAAGGTGAAAACAGGCTGGGGGCTGAAGGGGTTAATTAAGAGGTGAAAAGAAAAATTCCAAAATTTGTAGACAAAACGTTGTGGGGTTTATTTTGCCTGTGTTAATTTCCGAGACCCATAACGTTTTTTTATTTTTCGAGATATGGGGTTGTCTAAGGGCTTTTTTTTTTTGCGCCCTGTGCTGACATTATAACGGATCCCATTTTTGGGGTACACACATTTTCATTGCCTGATGAATCCTATTGCAATGTTGTGATGACATTATAAAAAAAAAATTTGGTTTAATTTTTTTGTTGAGGGATTGGATTTTTTTTTCTATTTTGATATATTAGAGATTTCTGAAAGCAGAGCTACCAATTTTTTTTTTAAATTGTTTTAATTTAAAATGGAGCAAGAGGGGCGATTTTAACACATACATATACATACATACATATATATATTCAGATCCTGAAAGCAGCTGTGTTTGGTGCCCAGAGTCAACCAGTCTAAATGTGCCAATGATATACTGGCAGTAGATCAAGCTACAAATTGTAGACAATGACATAGTATGAAGCAAACACCAACAAGGAAACCACAAATAAGGCGACGAGTAAAATAAATAAAATTGAAAATACTTTAAGTGTTATCAAGTGACAGGGATATAATATTGCCCCGACAAAGCAGTGTGGGTGTAGTGTCTTAAAGGGGTGGTTCTCGTACAGTAAATTAATGTCTGCGTCATTACTCCCAGTGTTTGGCATTAACTCAGGAGCTGACATCGACAGTGCAGAAGAAAAATCAGTGTGCTCAGTCTCCACACTCACAGATTGGCTGTTGTGCTATCAGCATGAAGTCAGCTTCGCAGCCAGCGTCAGACACCAGGGGCAGCGGTGTTGACTCAGCAGTGGACCCAAGAAAGAGTATGGTGTGGTTTGTTTCTGTATAACAATCTGCATCAGGGAACATTCATTAACTAATAGAGAACCACCACTTTAAAGGTGCATTTACACTGGATGATAATTAGTAATGATCAAGCGCTACCGTGAACAGGCGCTCAGTAGTCGTAACGAGCAGATGGATGCATTTCCCCGAAAAATACTCCAGTCCCCCATTGACTGCCATTATACTTGGGTACTCCAGTCGCTCCAGTTTGAGAATCAGCTGCTTGTTACGAGTACTGAGCACTCGAGCATGGTAGTGCTTGCTCATCACTAATGATAATCCTGCAAATTCTAACGGTAACGACCCATTGTTCACGTCAATTGTGTAAGGTAAATGGGCTAAGCGACTGTACAACACAGTGGAATCTTGGATTAAGAGTAACTTGGTTTGAGAGCGTTTTGCAAGACAAGCAAAGCTTTGTAAAAATTTGTAACTTGGTTTAAGAGCAATGCTTTGCAATAAGAGCAAATACTCACAAAGCACACTTATGGTTCTGTCCTTTTACCGCGCTCTGACCCGCTCTGGAGGCAACTTCCTGTACATATGTACTGCATACAGTACACAATATACCATTGTACAATACAGTATATATAGCATATCTATCAATTTGCATTTGTGGATACAGTATTGTACTTTCTTTTTGCTAACCAGTGCAGCACATTACTTGTACTGTAATCTTGTAATCTAATTGCCTGTGCAGTATTCCTACCCCACATTTGGCTTAGTTCTGCCCTTATTTTGAGAATAGATTTTGGGGGTGTTTTCTTGTGTACTGTACTAGAATAAAGGTTGTCATATTTACACATAATTTTCTCTCTCTATATTGTACCTCCCACACACAAACAATTCTATTGTAAACTAACGTGCAATTTTATATGCTTTTTACTGTACAGTATCTTGTATTAGTGCACGGTAATAATTTGATATGAATACAGTACATTTTGTATTACTGTAATAAGTTTGTATAAATACAGTAATTTGACTACTATGTCCCAAGAATGACAAAAGTATATTAGGAGTGATACCTTTATAGGCTAACCAGAAAAATCATATTAGCAAGCTTTCAGAGCACACAGGTTCCTTCTTCAGGTAAATTACAAAGAAGGAGCCTGTGTGCTCTGAATGCTTGCTAATATGATTTTTCTGGTTAGCCCATAAAGGTATCACTCCTAAAATACTGTTGTCATTCTTGGGACATAGTATATCAATTGATTTTTCTGGCTAACACGGTACCACAATATTACCCTGTATTGCACATTATAAACACAGTCAATATTCTTTGGATTGTGGAACGAATGGTCTGTGTTTTCAATTATTTCTTATCAGAAAATTTGCTTTGATATCAGAGTAACTTGGTTTAAGCGCACACTCCCGGAACCAATTATGCTCGTAATCCAAGGTTCTACTGTATGCCCAAAAATGCTTGTTCATTGCGCATTAAATTGTTTGTGCAAATTAAAGATTCTCACTAACCTTTTGAAAATTGTTTAATGTAAATGGAGATCGTTCACTACATTGAAATCCTCGATAGGTATGGCTCTCAGCGATTGGTTAGTAATGCTCAGACAATTCTTCAGTAGCAGCTGAAGCATGTGAATGAGCACATATTCATGTCATATTGTTCATCGTTATTGCAAACGCTACTGTCCATGAACCATGACACTGAGTAAGCATATTAATTCGATCACATTTTCTTTCCACAATACTTTATGAATTCATGTATTAGAAATAAACACCTTCACTTATGGAATTGGAGAGTGGAACATTTCACTACACTTCAGATTATCTGTGCTCTCAGTGCATTATGTTCAATCGCTATTCAACTATCACTATTAAATCATTTCATTAGAAATTCTCGACCTGTATAGACACTTGTCTGACAGCGTTTGCTAGACGCGAGTTAAAAATTGCATTGTTCATTCGATTATCTGCTTGTTTAAACAAACCCTCAGTCCATGGTGCCCATTATACAGGCCAATCATTAATGCAAGGTAAAATTAATGGCCAGTTAAAATTTTTTTTTTTTTTAGTCCATGTACCAAACGGATTGTACCTGGACAGAACACTGAAATGAGAGCTTCACACATCAGCGTTTTCTTGGTCCAAACTCAGCCCACGCTGCACATACTGGCCACTGATCTCTTGACCCAAACGCCACAACTTTATATAGAGGGGCATGAGCTTGTTTAGTTCAGGTCAAAAACCCTGCAACTGGTCCATGCATGGTGATCCAGAACATGCACATGTGAACCTGGACTGAGGTCAGTAACTCAGAGTTCACATGTGATGGAGAGAGATAAAAAAAAAAAAAATTGCATATTGCAGCATGCACTAGTATCATCACTTGCAGGACAAAGTGATGACCCCCCCCCCCCCCCCCCCCCACCTCCCTTCCCGATCTGTTTTAACTCCCAAGTGCTGCAATCATTAGGGCCCTGTTTGAAATTACGACAGGTTGACCATCCAATGTGAATGGGGGCTTTCCTACTTCCCCACAATGTTAGCTTATATAATGACAACGTCTGCAGGCATCATTAATCACTGTCCCTGTTGGGGATCACAATATAAATTCCCTATCAATATGTCTTTGGTTGTGTGGGTGGAAACCCACACAAACACTGGGAGAACATACAAACTCCATGCAAATGTTGCCCTTGGTGAACCTGGTGCTGTAGACAATAGTGCTAACCTCGTGCGATAATCGGGCAGTTTAAATTCAAATGCCCAAGTCTTTGTCTTCCGTTGCCAGATGGGTCTAAAAATAATGTTTACCAACTATTTCTGAACTTTTTTTTTTTCTTGTAACCCTTTGGAAGCCTATAGGAAGAACAGCATTAACATTGTACTTTGAGCATTCCGTGTTCTGAGTGGAGACAAAAAACGCCAAAAACAAGGTCTCCCTACTGCTTAAAATTGCTATGTTGTGTTTCATACAGCCAAACTAGGCATTAAAGTAACATCTGGTCACATTAAAATACAAAAACAGCGAAAAACTATCAAATCATTTTCGAGAAAAGGGGAAACAATGACAGCAGCTGCTATTAGCTCACCTTTCTTTTGCATGAACACAAAGAGATCATCGAGAAATTCTTTCCGTTTAGGATCACTGTCAAGCTCATAAAGCTGGAAGGTAAAAAACAAATTAGCACACGTCTTACAAACAAAGCCAAACCTGAGGCTTGATTAATAAAAATTAGCCATCTTTTTCTAATTTTGACTTAATTTTTTTTGTGAATACTGTAACTTCTTGTGCTGCAATAATATACTGGACAGGTGTGTCACTATTTTTGGAAGAACAAAGCCATGTTTTTCTTATACTAGTGAACCCCTTTAGAAAGGCTCCCTATTAAACAGATGTCAGCTAATCGATTATTTGGTCAACAGCTATCTCACCTGAGTGACCGTTCCACAAGAACACTCAGTTGAGCGCTTGTGTTCGCTCTCAGAATGCTGCCGCCAGACTTCTGGCCATGGCTTATCTCGTGAAGAGGAAAGGAATTGGCTGTAGGAAATCGATCAATCCAAATCCATCTCTCCATGTCGTTGAGGTAGAATCTGTACTGTATTTTTTTTAGTAATATTACCTTTGCAAAATCCCGAGATGCTTCTCTGCTATGTCCATCTCCATGGTCAGACCAAGAGGTGTTCTCCTGATGAGAGATGAGAAGAGAAAAAAATAAAATAAATTTCAGCATGCAAACATGAGGTTCAAAAGCAGCAAAATTAAAGAGGTTGTCCACTACTTTGACATTGATGGCCTATGCCTAGGATAGGTCATCAATGTCTGATTGGCGGGGGTGTCGGACCACGGCCAATCAGCTGCTTTGTCCAAGCGGCGGCAGCAGGAAGTGATCAGTTCTGGAGCTGCTCCATCTTTTGATAGCGGCCAGGCCGAGTATTGCACATCTGCCTCCTACTGATTAGAATGGGAGGCGGATGTGAAGTACCGGGCTGCTATCAGATGATGGAGCATTTCAGGCTGCCTGCTGCCGGGACTGACAACAGCTAAATCGGTGGGGGTGCTGGGAGTCAGATCTCGGCCGATCAGACATTGATGACCTATTCTAAGGTTAGGTCATCAATGTCAAAGTAGTGGAAGCCCCTTTAAGTTCCTATGATGAGTATTTGGTGAGTTTTTGATGTTAAAGGGAACCTGTCACCAGTTTTTTGCCCTATAAGCTGCGGCCACCACCACTGGGCTCTTATATACAGCATTCTAACATGCTGTATATAGGAGCCCAGGCCACTGTGTAGAACATAAAAAAACACTTTACAATACTCACCTAAATCAGTCGCTGCGGTGGATGTGGCTCAAATAGGCGTATTCGTCCTCCGGTGCCGGCGCCTCCTCTTTCGGCTATCTTTGTCCTCCTTCTGAAGCCTGTGTGCATGACGCGTCTACATCACACACACTCGCCTGTCCCGCGCATGCGCAATACAATACTTTGATCTGCTCTGCTAAGGGCAGATCAAAGTGTGCCTGCTCAGGACCTGAATGCCGGAGAGTGTGTGTGACGAAAGCGTCATGCACCACGACTTCAGAAGATTGACAAAGATGGCCGAAAGAGGCGGCACCGGAGGACGAAGACTCCCATTTGATCCACATCCGCTGCAGCGACCGGTTTAGTTAAGTATTAATGTGTTTTTTTATGTTCCACACAGTGGCTTGGGCTCCTATATACAGCATGTTAGAATGCTGTATATAAGAGCCCACTGGTGGTGGCCGCAGCTTATAGGGCAAAAAACTGGTGACAGGTTCCTTTTAATTTTCCGCACTAATTAACTACATTAGGCTGCTTGAGTTTTTATCATGTCATGTTTTAAATAAAACTGCTCTGTAATGCCTCCTGTTACTTAGCTCTGCTAAAGATGTGCTGATAACTTCATCTGCGAGTAACATGTGTTTAGGCCTTTTCCTCTACAGAAATGCACTAAAAACACCTGTGTTTTTTACTCATGGATATTCATTACCTCATTTAAGTCTATGAGGAAAATCCAGCAATAAAAGATATATTCACCACAAGAGGTATTGATATGTTGTAGATTTTAAAAATGAACATCTAGTCAGTTTACGCTGCATAAAACTATGGAAAAACATTGTGTAAAATATGCATGTTTGACACGTCTCAATCCTGGGTTTTTCCAACACATTTGAATAGGTGTAAAATGCGTCAAACACACTGAATTATCAAGCTCAAATTTGAAAACAAAACCAAAAAAAAAAACAAAAAACCGCTTTAAGGCCCGTGCGCACTAAAAAAGAAAAGAAATTTTCTTAAGAAAATTCCGGAGGCTCAGCAAGATTTCCGCACCTGTGGGAAAATACCGCACTGAAATCAGTTTCCAAATCCGCATGCGGTTTGTTGCATTTTGCTGCGGATTTGGTGCGAAAATGCCGCAGCCAGCGTCGGACTGGCTACTGCAGGAATCTCCAATAATACCAGGCCTGGCCACGGTTAGCTGCACTGAACTCCTGAGCTCCCACCTGAGCTCCGGAGTGCAGCCTAGACTAAACTGCGAGCGCCGAGTGATTGATTGCCGTTTAGTTCAGGCCGGGCTGCTCTCCGGAGGTCAGGTGACAGCTCTGGAGTGCAGCCCGGCCTCTCTACAGCTGTCACCTGAGCTCCGGAGATCAGCCCGGCCTGAACTAAACTGCAATTGCCGGGGAAACAATCACTCGGCGCTCGCAGTTTAGTCTAAGCTGCACTCCGGAGATAAGGTGGGAGCTCCGGAGTTCAGTGCAGGTAACTGAATCCAGACCTGGCATTACTGGCGATTCCTCCGGTAGCCAGTCCCGCAGCTAAGTGCGAAAAAGAAGTGACATGCAATTGTTTTTGCTGTGGGAATCCGGCAGCAAAACATGCAGCTGTCAAAATCCGCCTAGTGCGCGCAGCATTTTTTTCCCCATAGGATTTGCTGGTGAATCACTGCAGAGATATTATGAACATTTTCTGCAGCGAAACATGCAGCAAATCCGCAGGAAATACGCGGGAAATTCCATCTAGTGCACACAAGGCTAATGGTTAAAATGTACAAGGAAAAATAAGCAGCGTGTGCATGAGATTTCAGAAAGCTCAGTTTCTTGGTACTGTAGTAACAAGAAAAATATGACTGGCATAAAAATAAAGCCCACATCACAAAAAAAGAAAGAAACATTACTATAATATGCAAATCAAATAATTTCACAGCCTGTATAAAAAAAAAAAAAAAAAAAAAAAAAAAAACTGGAAAAATATGCCTGTTTAGGACTGGGGGTAAATGGCCTGGTCTTCAACTATTAAAGTGCAGCATTTTTACCCCTGAAAAATGTATGCACCAAACAACTGACTTGTCATTTGTTTCTGCGATTTTTACCAGTGTTTTTCTGATCAGAATGCAAAAAAACAAATAAATACAAAACAAATACAAAAGAAAAACCACACGTTCGGTTAAAAGGGGGGGAAAAAACGACCTCGGTCCATCTAGTTCCACCTTCCTCCACCAATTACACATTTTGACATTAAGTCATTTATAACCGACAATGTTGTGTGTACTGAGGAAATCATCCAGCCCTTTTTTGAAAGCTGTTATAGTATCTGCCATTACTACCGCTTGTGGTAGGGCATTTTACAGTCTGACTGCTCTAACTGTAAAGAACCCTTTCCTATTTAGCTACTTGAATCGCTTTCTTCCACTTGCAGTTAATGCTTCCTGGTCCTTAGTACTGTCTTTGGAAGAAATAAGTCATGTGCCAGTCTTTTATATTGACCACACATGTACCTATACATACGAGATCTCCTCAGACGTCTTTTTTTCTAAGCTAAATAAAGCCAACTTTTCCAACCTCTCACCCTTCCCTGTAAGGCTATGTGCCCACAGGAGCTTATTTCTGCGGATTTTGCTGCGGAAAACCTTCGGATTTTTCTGGATTTTCCAGATAAATCCGCAGGTTTTAGCATGTACAGTCACTCCCCATGTTATCCTATGGGACATGGGGAGTGCTGTGTCCACGCTGCAGAAAGTGCGGCTGCCGATCATGCTGCGGATGTAGGCATCCGCATGTATAATTGCATGTCAATTATTCATGCGGAATTACCTGCTGATGTCCCGGCCCTCCGCTATGGAGATAGAGGCCGGGACGTCCGCAGGTAAGCCGCATTAATGTCCGCATGTTTCCCGCAGCTATTCCGGTGTAATCTAGCAGCTAAAAATAGCTGCGGACGCCGGCGGGCAGCTGCGGGAAACATGCGCTCGTACCTGCTGATACATCCGCTGGTACGAGCGCCCGTGGGCACATAGCCTAAGTCTAGTTACCCGTCCTTTAACGTATTAATTTCTAACGTTTTTATAATGCGTTTTCCTGCCAAGACATGTAGTTTTAGGTGCAGAAAATCTGCAAACAAATCTGCAACATGGGAACATACTCTCAGGGTATGTGCCCAGGATCAGGATTCAGTGCGCTGTGGCCTCCTGCATGTGTTCTCCCTATGGAGGACGCATGCGAATCCACAAACAATTGACATGCTGCGGTCTGGAAAGACGCACCTCAGGTCAGTGTTTGCTGCGGGGAAAAAAAAAGCACAGTGGGCACAGGATTTTCTAGAAATCCCATCCACTATGCTTGCACTGTGAAACGCAGTGTTTAGGACACAGCTGAAGCAGGCTACATCCAAAACGCAAAGACTGACCATGGGGCACGCAGCCTTACAGTCTCAACATAATAAATGGAACTTGCTCATTGTAATCCACATGCTATGTTGTTTTTTATGTCATGCATTTGTAAATCATCAATGCGTTTTCAAAAATGTGAAATTCTAACACTGAAAAATGCTTCAAAAACACTCAAATGACAAAAAAAAAAAATAACAGACGCATAAAATCCATGTGTAATGTACTTTTTTTCTCAAAAAAAAAAAAAAAACACATTGCCAAAACACCCTGTGTGAACATACCATTACATTCACAACATTTGTAATGCATAAGCCGAAAAAGAAAAAAACTTAAAGGGAACCTGTCATATGAAAAAAAAAAAACAAAACAAAACCGCTATTAACTTACAGATATTGGGTTAATCTCCAGGTTAATAGCATACAGAACCTGCCTGACGCCTGCACATCAAATCCCGCTGATGGGAGAAAACGAACTTTATCCATCCTGGCAAAATTCAGGTTACGGTCATCGTGGTGACGCCGGTTCAGTCATCGCTCTATAACCACGCTCCCCGCACTGATAGCTGCTCAGCAACAGAATCAGCTCAGTCAGTGCGTGGGGTAGGGGGGTTTGGTACGATTGCCGCCGCCGCTCTCCATCCACAATGGTGACAACCTGTGCAAGCGCCGTCACGATGACAGAAACCACAACGTTGGCGGGAGGAATAAAGCAATAAGGTTAATTTCCTCCCAGCAGCTGGGTTTGATGTACAGACAGTGGGCAGGTTCCAAACACTATTGACCTATAGATTTACACCGTATTTGCAGGTTAATAGCATTTTTTCTTCACTTGACAGGTTCCCTTTAACATGCCATTTTTGGTTGTATTTTTTCAACAACCTGCCTGATTAATTAGCGTCTGTGATCTGAAAGCTTGCATATGTAATTTTTTTGTTTAGCTAATAAAAACTAATCACAAGTAGAATATTTGTGTCTTTGGAGGCATAAACCACAATTTATTTTTTTTTATTGTACAGTATTATAACCCCTTCACGACCGCGGGCCGTAAAATTACGTCCTATTTTAACGTGACTTAACGACCAGGGACGTAATTTTACGGCCTAAACTTCATTTGATTGCCGTGGCCATAGCAACGGCTTTCAAATGATGTCCCCTGCTGTTTCTTACAGCAGGGGACCTTTGCTTGACCCCAGGGGGGGCGGCATCGCCACCCCCTATCGACGATCGATGTGATTGGCTGTTCAAATCTGAACCGCCAACCACATCGATCGCACTAATTTCGGCAAAAATAATGCCCGAATTAGTGCGATCCTGTGAGATCCAGCTATGAGATGCCGCAGCTGCAGCAGCATATCATAGGTGGACCTCAAACATGCCGCCCCCAGCCCCTGCAGCACTGATTGGAGCGATCGTGCTATGACGCGCAATCGCTCCAATCAGTGTGCAGTGGGGCGGTCTGATCTGCCGGTGGCCGCCCTCCCCAGGCCTGTGCTGGCCTGAGAGCCCTCCCCCAACATGTCTGCAGCGTGCAGTGGCTGGTACTTGTGGTACCACGCCACCGCTGCCGCCGCCGTAGCTGAGGTCACCGCTGCTGCTGCACGTGAGTACTGTGCTCACTTTGCAGCCCGTGCGCGCTCCCGTGGTGCCCCTGCGCGCTGCCGTGATAGCCCCTGCCGTGCCCCCCCGCAATCTGCTCCCCCCAACCACCCCCACCCCCCCCCCCGACATCCCGATCCGCTCCCCCCGCGATCTGACTGCCTCCCCCATTATCTCTATTCTGCTTCTGCAGCTCCCTCTCCGGTCTCCCCCTCTGCTCTCCCCCCTCCCCCTCTGCTCTCCCCCCTCCCCCTCTGCTCTCAACCCCCCCTCTCCCCCTCTGCTCTCCCCCGACGTCCTCTTACCTGTCTTCACCGGCCTGATCACATCTGCGTCCATCGCTGGGTCCTTCCTGGGCATTCTGCTGATCTGCCTGCTGCTCCTGTAAAGCTGTCCATCTCTCTGCCATCTGTTCCTCTGCAGCTCTTCTGGTCAGTGATCCTCCTGCTAGTCCTCTGGGTACTGTGAGTATAACTTTTTTTTTCCGTATCCCCTGTCCATTTTTACACCTCATCCGTCCGTGCGTCCTGCCAAGCGCTGATCAGGAATGCAGATAACGGATCGGCATCCCTGCTCAATTTTTGGCGTGACTTTTTTCCGTATCTGCGACGCTTTTTGTATCGCATCCGACCGTGCGTCCTGCAGCGGCCGATCAGTGCACTGCGTCTGTGCGTTTGAAAAGTCAAATGGCGCTCCTTCTCTTCTGAGCCCCGCCATGCGCTCAAACAATTACTTTCCACCACATATGAGGTATCTGCGTACTCAGGAGAAAATGCACAATACATTTTATGGTGCATTTTTTTCCTGATAGCCTTGTGAAAAAAAAAGCTACCTAGTTGAAGCAACCGTTTTGTGGTAAAAAAAAAAAATTTTTCTTTTCACGGCTCAACGCTATAAACTTCTGTGAAGCCCCCAGGTGTTCAAAGTGCTCACCAAACATCTAGAAAAAATATTTGAGGGCTCTAGTTTCCAAAATGGGGTGACTTGTGGGGGAGCTCCATTGGTTAGGCACCTCAAACCCGACATGGCGTCCGCTAATGAGTGCAGCTAATTTTGCGTTCAAAAATTCAAATGGCGCTCCTTCCCTTCCGAGCTCTGCCGTGCGCCCAAACAATTGATTTTTACCACATATGGGGTATCAGCGTACTCAGGAGAACATGCACAATAAATTGTATTGTGCACTTTCTCTTTTCTCCCTTGTAAAAATGAAAATTTTATGGCTAAAGTAACATTTTTGTGTTAAGTAAAATTTTCATTTTTTCCTTCCACATTGCTTTGGTTCCTGTGAAGCACCTAAAGGGTTAATAAACTTATTGGATGTGGTTTTGAGCAGTGTGAGGGGTGTAGTTTTTAGAATGGGGTCACGTTTGGGTATTTTCTGTCACCTAGGCCTCTCAAAGTCACCTCAAATGTAATGTGGTCCCTAAAAAAAATTATTTTGTAAATTTTGTTGGAAAAATGAGAATTTGCTGATGACCTTTGACCCCTTCTAACTTCCTAACGGAAAAAAAATTTGTTTCGAAAATTGCGCTGATGTAAAGTAGACAAGTGGGAAATGTTATTTAGTAACAATTTTGTGTGACATATCTCTCAGATTTATGGGCATAAATTTTCAAAGTTTGAAAATTGCGAAATTTTCAAAATTTTCGCCAAATTTCTTAAATTTTCACAAATAAACGCAAAAAATATCGGCCTAAATTTACCACTGACATGAAGTACAATATGTCACGAAAAAACAATCTCAGAATCACCAGGATCCGTTGAAGCGTTCCAGAGTTATAACCTGTCAGTGACACTGGTCAGAATTGCAAAAAATGGCCCGGTCATTAGGGTGTTTTAGTGGCCGGGGGTGAAGGGGTTAACAAGGGAGAAAAATAATGGAGATCACACCACAAAATTGCCAAAAACCTCACCTACACCATGATGCTATTGATATTCAAAAAATCCTCAGGCCAACAAAATGCAAGAAAAAGAAAGCGACTACAGTAAAAGATACAGCACTTGTCTGGAGTTTACCATTTTCCTATTGACAGAGGTTTTCTGCAGAAAATGTGTTAAAATGTCACCGTAGTTTTTGGTGCAGATGTTAGAGAATGTCAGGTTTAGATTCAGCAGGAGGAATGGCTCAAGTCCTTCCTTTACGTTTCCCATGTCTTGTGAATCCATTTATTGATTTGGTTAAAAAATAAAATGGTCTTCCTGAAAAAAACTGACTACTTAAGTTTTGCACATTTTTTCAAAGAAAGTGACTTTTTAGGCAACATTGTGGGACAGATAAAAATTTGCATACAACTGTAGTAACGCTGGGTTCATGGGCGCTCGTCAGAGTCCATGTACGGACCCCAATATCCGAACTGACTACAGTTCTCCTGAAAAAACGTACAGCTTCATGGGTTCATAGGAGACAAAAACTGTGTAGTCCGGACGATTGCGGTATACATAAGGACCATGATATATGCCTGTCCGAACACAGCCTACAGAGATAAGATAATGAGAAAAATTATATATATTTTCCGAATTTAAAACGCTCACTAAATACTCAAAGTGTGCATGTGGCCTCATTAAAGCATAAAAGACATTATCCGGACAGTCCCATAGAAAACAGTTAAGAGTTGTTCAATTAGGATTCCCATTATATCACAGCATTGCCGCCAGACTTGAGAAGGGATCAGCTTTAAATTGCAGCTACTAATCCTCTTTCAGCTCTAGTGCCAGTCAATGGACTGCTGGATCTACTAAACATTTTGTTCACCAGTCACTTCCCTTCAGGCATTAACAAACAATTTTATTAGCCCAGTAAAGAGCGATGGGGGTTGGGAGAGCTGGGCCAAATTTCAGTGCTTGTTTACTGCCCAAAGGAAATGGGGAAATAAAATCACTCCCTACATTCCCTATACGGATGGGAATTCCAGTGTGAACAAAAGGCTGCACCCTGCCGGCTAACAATCTTATATTTCACTGCTCAGCGACTTACAAGTCTCTCTAGGACGATCCTTGGAATAATACAAGTATGAATGAATCAAGAAAACAGAGGATTGGTTTTTACCCTTGATTCACCACTATTGAACTGGTTGGAAATGTTATGAAGGGTTTATATACATGACATCATAAGGCCCTGTGCGCACTGGAAAACGGAATTTTCTTAAGTAAATTCCGCAGAGTCTGAAAGATTACCGCACCCGCGGTACAAAACCGCGGCAAACCGCACCCGAAAACCACATGCAGTTTGCAGCAGTATTGCCGCGGTTTTGCCGCATGCGGGTTGGTACATGTGCTTTAATGCATTCAATGCAATTAACACATTGAAGAAAAAAAAAAAAAAGTAATTTCCTTCTGAGATCGATAGCAGACAGATAAATAGACATATAGAAGAATAGATAGAAGGATAGATAGGTAGATAGATAGAGTCCCTGTGAGAACACCCTGCATTTCTCCTGAGTGGTAGTGTGTTCACATTACCGGCCGTGGGAAATGACCGGTAATTACCTCTCTGCAGTCTGTCTCGTTGCGAGGCTGCATTCAGCAGTGTCAGTCGCGGCTGGATGCAAGTATCGCAGGACGTGGATTACGCCGGAGCTGTGTGTTTCGGGGGGGGGGGGGGTTAATAAAGGGGTGAACCAGGGGCTTTTTTGTGTTATTTAAAATAAAGGATTTTTCGGTGTGTGTTTTTTTCACTTTACTTACGGGTTTATAATGTCAGCTGTCTCATAGACGCTGCCATGATCAAGCCTGGACTTAAATGGCGGCGATCCGCTGTCATTTAACTCATTATTACCTGGATAGCCACGGCATCTGGAAGAGTCAGGGACAATCCGGGACTGCCGCATAATGGATGAGACAGTCCCGGGGCAGCTGTGGGCTGATATTCTCGGCTGCGGGAGAGGGGGCATTAACCCTGCCCCTCGTCCTCCCCATACTGAGAATACCAGGCCGCCGCTGTGTGCTTACCTCGGCTGGACAGTAAAAATACAGCGGAGCCCACGTGTTTTTTTTTCTTTATGTCTGTTTGATTTGTATGTACCGTATTTTTCGGACTATAAGACGCACCCTGGTTTTAGAGGAGGAAAATAGGAAAATAAAACTTTAAGCAAAAAATGTGGTCATGACACACTGTTATGGGGCGAGGATCTGCTGCGGACACTGTTATGGGGGGTAATGTCCCCAAATTCTCTACTAAGGTACCCCAATCCTGGTAATGATCTTCCTGCCTTGTATATGATCCTGCTCACATACCCCCATCCTGTTCACATTATTATTATTTATTATTATAACGCCATTTATTCCATGGCGCTTTACAAGTGAGAGAGAATATATGTACAACAATCATTAACAGTACAAGACAGACTGGTATAGGAGGAGAGAGGACCCTGCCCGCGAGGGCTCACAGTCTACAGGGAATGGGTGATGGTACAATAGGTGAGGACAGAGCTGGTTGCACAGTGGTCTACTGGACTGAGGGCTATTGTAGGTTGCACATACCCCCATGCTGTTCACATACCCCCATGCTGTTCACATACCCCCATGCTGTTCACATACCCCCATGCTGTTCACATACCCCCATGCTGTTCACATACCCCCATGCTGTTCACATACCCCCATGCTGTTCACATACCCCCATGCTGTTCACATACCCCCATGCTGTTCACATACCCCCATGCTGTTCACATACCCCCATGCTGTTCACATACCCCCATCCATCCTGCTATATGCCCCCATCGTGCTCATATACCATCCTGGTATATGGCCTGTATCCTATAGCACAGAGAAAAAAAAAATAAACGTTTATACTCACCTTTTCCTCACTCCCTGCAGCCGATCATCTTCCTTTCTGCACCACTGACCTGTGTGTGTGGAGCCGTTCCCCTGCAGCATCGCGATGTCTTCCTGTCTGTGCCGGTCAGCTGATCAGCACAGATCAGCTGACCGGCACAGACAGGAAGACGGCTCCACACACGGGGACGGGTGAGTACACTGATTCACTGCACCCGGCGCTGATAATGACGTGCAGGGAGCAGTGAATACAGCCACACATGATCACTCCAGGCTGTAATTGCCAGGGGTGATCATGTGGGCCGGCTCTTTACTATGCGTGCGTCCCCGCTCGTCCTCCCGCCCACCTATCAGCGCCGACTTCTGCGCTGAGAGATGGGCGGGAGGATGGGCGTGCATATGTAATGAGCGGGCCCACGTGCCCCCGATGACCCGCTCCACCGCAGCACCTCATTCCCCGCAGCTACAGTCAGACCATAAGACGCACCCCCAACTTTCCTCCAACATTTGGGGGGGAAAAAGTGCGTCTTATGGTCCGAAAAATACGGTATATTCTATATGTGTGAGTGCGATGTGTGTGTGTTCTGTGTGTGTGATCTGTGTGTGTTTACTCTCTGCTCCGCTTCCTCTTCCTGTCATAATGACATCACTTCCCTGCAAAACTCAGGCAGTGATGATTACCGCAGGTAAACCGCAAAATACCGGAGGGAATAACGCAGGAAAACGCAATGAACCGCACAGAATTTGCTGCCTGCGTTATTCCCTGCGGGATTTCACGATTACATGGCAGTCAATGGAGTGAAATCCCACAGCGACGTGCGGAAAAGAAGTGACATGCAATTGTTGACACGCAGCAAAACATAAAGCTGTCAAAATCTGCATAGTGCGCACAGCATTTTTTTTCCCATAGGTTTTGCTGGTGAATCACTGCAGAGATGTTATGAATGAAACATGCAGCAAAACCGCAGGAAATCCGCGGCAAAAACCGGCAAGTGCGCACAGGGCCTTAGGGTTTGTATATAAAGTTAGGCTAAGCTCACATCAGATATCCTGTAGTCCTGCCTTAGAACGGATCCAGCAGGAATCCGTTGGCAATCCGTTAATAGATCAGTTTTCCATAGACCCTACAGTTAAAAAAAAAAACCGGATCCCGCAAAAATCTATTTTTTTTCAAAACTGACAAACGTTCTGTTTGCACAATGGATTGCTGCTGGATCTGTTCTAACAGATGATTACAGGACATGAGACCTTAGGCTAAGAGGGCTTCTAATGAGGAACATGGGGTCTTCTGCATCTCTGAAAGCTTCATATGGAGACCAAGGAGTTTCCTCTTTTGGCATATTACATCGGAGGCACACATCTTATACAGTTGGCCATGCAGCTCCCATGTAAGGCAGCCATATTGCCTCAGTGCACAAGGCTCTTTGGTACTTTGCCTCACAAGCCCCACTTCTATGAATAAGGTCCGATTCATCGCATCACTGGATCAGACTGGTATCCTTTTTTTCTTGGACATGTTGAAAAAATAGTTTCTCCACCTTCATTATGTCAGTTCAATGTTTTTCACAGACCCATAAGCTTGGGCAAACAAATGCACACTAACCTGCCCGTTTTCCATATTTACAAGCATACTACCAAATAATACGGGGAAAAAAGGCAGAAAAACAAAACCTGCGTACAGATTTATTGGCTGTAAATTAGGTGACTGTTTTAATCTGCAGGATCTGGAAACCATGCATATTAACTCCGACACACCCATGCTGATTTGGCCAATCTTTACCTTAATTAGCTCCAGTCAGCGATCCTCATTTATTGAGCAAAATCATTGAGTCAGCTTATGGGATTAGACTTTAAAAGATGCTGTATACCTTCCCTTCTATATTAGGTGAACAGGGCTGACACTAGAACTTCAAAAGAGAGGACTGTGTGTGTTAGCACCTTAGAGGGTGGTATACAATGTGCCGTGCATGCCAGAATGCTAATTGCATCCCACCCATAAGCTTATTATAAAATTATGGAAGGGAATCAGAAGACATACCGAACAATAATATGACGGAATAACACAAAACTTCTATACATGGTTCTTTGATTTGCGTCATGGGCTAAAACACAATTTTTGTATTACATCATCAATATTAACTGAAAAGGGACTACACCTTGTTACTAGTGCTCTATTAATTTCTACAAACTAACATAGTTGACCATGAAAACTGGCACCGACACACCCCATAAAGACTAAGGCTAATTTCACACTTCCATTGGGCGAAATCCGCTGGGTCCGTTGCTGCGTCGTTTTGACGCATCCGTTATTTTTTGTGGTGTCAACGGATCCGTTATTTCACAGGAATAAGTTAGCTGATTCCTGTGAAATAACGGACCTGTTGCATCCGTTTGGCGTCCGTCTAAAAGAATGCGTCGGCTCTGTTTTGTTGGGGGTTTTTTTCTTTTTTTTTTTTTCATTCTGGGCATGCTCAGTAGAAATTAGCAAAATCCAGCAGCTGATTCCGCTGTAAAGCACTTTGCAACGGAATCCGCTACCATAGGGAGCCATTATAAATTAACGGAAGCAACAGAATCCGCTGGTCAGCGTCATTTTGACGCAAGCAAATAATGTTACATTCAGCGTTGCTTCCGCTGAGCGGATGCAACGGAGCGTCGGCCAACGGAAGCCACGCAGGAACTTTTGGCACAATCCGTCATCAATGCAAGTCTATGGGAAACAGCGGAATCCGTTAACGGATTCCGCTGATTCCCAAGACAGCAGATTGCACCAAAAAAAAAACGGAAGTGTGAAAGTACCCCAAGTCTGATGTTTAAGTACAGAAAAACATTCATACCTGCTTGATTTAACCCCTCCAAGATAAAACAGAGCCCAAATCAAAGAACCAATTTGCACAGCTAATTTGTAAAATTAAATATAAAACCCCTTTGGTCACGCTAAAATATTTTCATGTCAGTGCCCAGCTCTCTTCATCTGTCCCATAGAACTCGAATGGTGCAGTATGTAGTGGGAGCGACTTACACTCCTAACAACTTGCGCTAGCTTCCGTCTAAAGGTTGGGGAGAGGGTGGGGTACAAAAGGCCCCAATCCTGGAGATCAGTGGGGTTCCAAACTGTAGGAGCTACATTGAAGTCATTACCTATTCTTATTATTAGCTATCCAGTGGATAGAAGATAATTTAAAATGGCATACCTTCTCGATATCGGGTGGCATGGTCCAGCGTATGGTGTGGACTCAGGAAAAGAGCCCTGCTCTATACTCCCCAGTCCACAATGCGTTGCACAAGCAGCACATTCCTCTAACTGTAGCGACAGGGTCTAGCTCAGTCCATGGAAGTTTAAACATTGAGAGGACGCTGCCACTATATTACATCAGAATTTATATTGTTGGGATCTGCGTGCCATGATTGAGGAGTGCTGATCGCTTACAATGGCATTTGAGGGCCTACTGAAGGCACTCACTGCGGCAATCTTAATAATCTTATAGGAAATCTTCAATTTTTGCAATATTTGCAATAATAGTACAAGCGATCAAATGATTGCATGAAAGAAAAAAGGTAATAGGTTGTTAAATATATTTAGAACAAAAAAAAAAACTTCTGCAATACAAAATTATAAAATAAATCATAACTAGGTAACACTGCACCTGCAGAAGTCAAATCATGAAATTATGAAATGTCGTAAAGAAAAAAATGCATAAACTGGTGTTTTTTGGGTTCTCTCATAGAAAAAGAAAAAAAAAAAAAAAAAAGTGGTCACAGCACAGATCAAATCTACCCTCCTTTATATTACTGGAATATGGCAGAATAATAGATTAAAAAAAACAAAAAAAAACTACAGCTCCCCAAACAAACAGTAAACCCTCAAACAGCTCCATAAATAGGGAAAGATGGGGGGCAGGGGACAGAAAAACCATACACACACCTGTTTATACTGATTTAGGAATTTAGAGTTCAATTTAGAAAAAAATACAAGAGGTTAGGGATATTTGTCCACAAGCTGCAGTCGGTACATTTTTACTGACTTCCTTTACAGACCAGGCATTTGCCATAAAAATGAAAGTTATTTACCTAGTCTAAATGCAAATGTTGTCCTGAATCTTCAGTTTTTAATTCTTAAGATATGATCTCCATTTTTCTGTATGCAATTCTAGTCTTGTTACCAATTGGGTGTGGTCTTCCAGCCTCCCTTAAAGAAAAGTTGGCCAACAAGACTAAATTTACATTCAGGATGGGGGGGGGGGCTGTTTCTCAGGAACAAAAGAAAAATATCTCCCAATTCAGGTGAACAGTAGTATTGAGTGAGTAAGTAAATAAATAAATTAAAAAAAACAAAAAACACAAAGTTAGGACTATCTGGCTTTAGGGTGAAAATTCAGGAGGATCCTATAATGCACACTAACCTTCTAATGTGACGGTCTGAACTTTTGGATGCACATGTCCAACTGTTCCAGGTTTCAGTACTTTTTGCACAACTTGCTGTTCAACAAGGAGCTTAGTGGCAAAATTCACAAGAGTTTGATCCATGAATCGCCCAATACATTTCGTGGTTCAATTTGAATTGGTATTGGAACAGTCCTCATCATACTGTTCACATTTTTACATCATGAGACCAAGACGACACCTAACAATTGATCAGTAGCAATTCGCCATTGTGAGACTTCAAGCAGATGTTCTCAGACAGAACTTAGTGGCCATTGAATTTAGAGTGTCACAGAGTGTCATTAGCAGCTTCTACAGAGATACAGAGAGACTGGAAAAGTCACAGAAAAGCATAGAAGCGGATATCCTTTGGATAGATCACACACTGATGACCACTTTTGTGAACAATGCCCTGCGAAACTGGATGATGAATGCCACACAACTCCATGCACATCTAAGGGAGGCGAGAGGCATCCAAATGTCATATCAAACCATTCAAAACTGTTTATTATCAGCATGGTCTGCGTGCTAAACAGGCATTATCCTGCATGGGCCAGGGAGCATCAACACAAATTAGGGTTACAATATGGCTGTGCGTCGGGGAGCCCTCGGATGAGACTTAAAATCTAGGCTTCAAAAGTATATTAGAACAAAAAGGTATTAAATGAGCTGGAAAAAAAATATGAGCAATCAAACCAAAAAAGTGACAAGACAAGCCTACAGATTTATTAAAAGAGGATAGTAAAATATTTCATCAGGCTGTAGTCCGCCTTATAGGCCCCTGCAGCCCATGGTAAACCTGAATTACCAAGGGGCAAAACGTGAGCAATTCTTTGTAAAAGATCAAAGTTCAGACTAACATTGTCATTTAACCTTTCATATAGTTCTCCAACTTTTTTACATATGATGCAAGATCTAAAGGAAAAAGGAGAAGGTGTCTTATTTTTCCCTTTTTAGTATGTATTTGCTTACTGACAGATCCTTTTAAAGCAGCTTTTGTTTGTGCTGTGAGGAAGCCATCTCTCAGGTATGTGATCATTAATGACCAGAAGAAAATATACTGCAGAGGATGAAAGAAATCCCATGTCCATCAAGATCAGCAGCCTTTTCTTTTACAACCCCCATTCAAATTGATCAAGGCATGAGCTCTAGAGACCCCTCCAGTAAATTATTCTAGTCCCATCTGAAGGGCTTTAGTAGTTCATTAATATCTGTAATGGTCATTTATGGCCTTCAGCACTAGAAACAAGCTACATAATTAGAATAAAGGAAATTACCATATATTCTGAGTGTTACTTTCACTGATATATTGTCACTTTAAAACAAACCAAATAGCAAAAAATATTTAAAAAGGGAACCAGTCAACAGGATCATCCCACATAAGCAGTCTATATGAGCATGTAGGCGGGCTGTGGAGTCAGAGTCGGAGCTCATTTTGGTGGAGTCGGTATAAAATGCACCGACTCAGACTCCTAAAATATATAATAAATTGGGGACAGTAGTGCAGTTCAGAATGTGCTGAATATTTTACTAAATAACATTTAGTATAATGCTTATATTTAAGGGAAAAATGTATTGTAGTACAATGTGAACTTTAGACATTTAATTATTTTTATGATACATTAATCAAGATATTTGGATAGAACAAGATATATTTATTGAAATACAACTTTAGAACACAAAAAAGTAATAAATTGTAAATATGTAATACAATATGTAAAAATATATTTTAAATTATATATATATATATATATATATATATATATATATATATATATATATATATATATATATATATATATATATATATATACACACACATACATATATATACACATACATACATGTACATACACGATATATATGTAATCTACTGTATATTACATATTTACAATTTATTACAGTTTGTTCTAAAGTTATATTCCAATAAATATATTTTATGTTATCCAAATATCTTGATTATTGTATCATAAAAAATTATTAAATGTCTGATGTTCACATACACATGTTCATGTATTACAATATATTATAACTAACACCTAACTATAAGCAATATATGTAGGAGTCTGAGTCGGTGCAAGAGAAATTGAGGAGTCGGAGTCGAATGTTTGGTTTACCGACTCCACAGCCCTGCATGTAGGTCATAGAAAACTGAATAAATTGATACTTTGATCACTGCAATCCAATGTCTTATTTCAAAGAAAAACTTTTTTTTTAATATGTAAATGAGCTTTTAAGATATGGGCCGGACATAGATCTCCCAGAGGATCTGCACCTATACCCTACTTCATATGAAAGGGAGCATTACCAGTGTGACATGTAGATCAGGAGAGCAGTCAGTCATTACATGTCTCACACTCATAACGCTTCCATTCATTTAAAATAAACTCTGTAAGCAGATTCTCTCAATGAGAGCAGAATCCTGTCGGTGGACATATAGAAAAATATTGATTTCATAGTAATAAGACAAAGGATCACAAGTTATGACTTTAAAACAATGGGAATAAAAGGTTTAATGCTGCGCTAGAAACCACATGAAAACCAAAAAGGTGTGTGATGAAATCCTTTTTTCTTTATTTCTGAAGGTCAACGCGTTTCAAAGACATATCAGTCTTCATCAGGACAAAAGAAATAATATAAAAGGTATCACTTTATTCAACTTCTAATGACCTATATGCCCATATAGAAGGCTAAGGAGGGTTCATCCTACTGACAGATCCCCCTTTAACCCCAGGGCACTTTCCGTTTTTAGCGTTTTTGTTTTTTGCTCCCCTTCTTCCGAGAGCCGTAACTTTTTTATTTTTCTGTCAATCTTGCCATATGAGGGCTTGTTTTTTGCGGGACGAGTTGTTCTTTTAAATAAAACCATAGGTTTTACCATATAGTGTACTGGAAAACAGCAAAAAAATTCCAAGTGTGGAAAAACTGCAAAAAAAGTGTGATCGCACAATAGTTTTTGGGATGTTTTATTCACGGTGTTCACTATATGGTAAAACTGATGTGTGGGTATGATTCCTCAGGTCGGTGCGAGTTTGGAGACACCAAACATGTATAGGTTTACTTGTATCTAAGGGGTTAAAAAAAAAAATCACAAGTTTGTCCAATAAAAGTGGCGCACGTTTTGCGCCATTTTTCAAAACATGTAGCGTTCTCATTTTTCTGGATCTATGGCTCAGTGACTGCTTATTTTTTGCGTCTCGAGCCGACATGTTTAATGGTACCATTTTTGCGCAGATGCTACCTTTTGATCGCCTGTTATTGCATTTTACGTAAAACATGCGGCGACAAAAAAAACGTAATTTTGGCGTTTGGTAAACGGCGTAGCGGCAAAAAAATTTCAATCAGAATAATTGATTTTATATTTTGATCGGGCATTTCTGAACGCAACGATACCAAATGTGTATATTTATTTATTTTTTTAACCCTTTAATTTTCAATGGGGTGAAAGGGGGGGGTGATTTGAACTTTTAGGGGGGGTTTTTTTAAACTTTTTTTTTATTTCACTAGTCCCCCTAGGGGGCTATAGCGATCAGCAATCCGATCGCTCTGATCTATCTGCTGATCACAGCTACACAGCTGTAAACAGCAGATACGGTCACTTCCTGTTTCATTCGGCTCGGGGCCAGGTGAAAACGAAAGTGAAACGTCATAGCTGCAGGCGTCATCACATGACCCTGTGCTACCATGGCAACCACCGAAAGTCACGTGATCAAGCACGTGACTTCCGGTGGGGGCGGCGGTAAGTAAAAATCATGGCCGCGTGCATATAGATCTCGCTTTGGCAGCGAGATTTAAGGGGTTAAATGTTGAGAGTGGAAGCGATTCCACTCGCAACATGCAGCCACACGTCAGCTGTTGAAAACAGCTGATGTGTGCCGATAGTCGCCGCCTGCCCGCGGCAGGGCTTAACGTGACACGCTCCATGACGAATAGATCCGTCAAAGGTCGTGAAGAAGTTAAAGAGGACATGTCATCAGATCAAAATAAGCAGTTACTGCTTTTATTTTACTACACATTTCTAAATGAATAACCCAATTTTTTATCATTTATATATTAATTCCATCATACAATTCCAGAGTTGTGGCCAGCTTTATTCAGGGCTACTTTTTATGTTCTTCATTATGGAAGCCCTAATGTGGTTTTGCAGAAAACCTCTGTAAATTGGTAATTTGCATGAACTAAGCCAAGCTAGTTGACCATTTGCAATGCCACCTAGCTGAACTGTGAATGCTGCTCTAAACTGAAATAGAGGCTTAAAAGGGGTTGTGTGGTCTAAACCCAAAGTCTGCAATCCCTCTATATGACTGCTGAATCCTCACATCACATGCACTATAAGGCTATGTGCGCACGTTGCGTACAGTTCACTGCAGAACTTTCTGCAGCGATCTGAAGGGCACATGTGCGCTTTAAATCGCTGCAGAAATGTCCGTAGTGAGCGCCGATTCCATGCGCTCTGCCTGCAGCTCCTCCCATAGACAGAGCAGGAGCTGCCGGCAAAGCGCACGGAAGAAGTGACATGTCACTTCTTTTTACGCAGCGCTTCGGCGCTAGCCGAAGCGCTGCGCTCTAAAACGCCACGTGCGCACGGCCCCTGCACAATCTCCATAGACTGTGCAGGGGACGCAGGACGCATGCAGTTACGCTGCGCTACAAAGCGCAGCGTAACTGCATGTATTTACGCAACGTGCGCACATAGCCTTAGGCCCTGTGCACACACTGCAGTTTATGCATTTTTTTTTCTTTCTTAAAATGTGCATGTCTCTCCTGAAGCCAGAAAAGTCTCAGATTTCTGAAGTGCTGTGCCAAAGCTGCGTTTTTTTTCCTTGCAGATTTTGATGCAGAAATAATCTGCAGCATGTCATTTATTGGTTCGGATTTGCAGCGTTTTTTCACCCATTGGCTTCAATGGTGTAATGAAAAACACTTCAAATCTGCAGGTGTGTTCACACAGTTTTTGGTGTGGCTTTCCAGCTTTTTTTTTTTTTTACACAAAACGCATGGCTAAAATAGGATGTGATGTCATCAGGAGCAGGACCATGTAAAATTAAACCAAAGAACGGTTGAAAAAGGAAACAAAGTTTTTTTTTTTTTTAATTAAACAGTCTTACTTGTTGCATGCAAAAAAAAAAAAAAACGCACCAAAACCGCATGTGATTTTGGTGCGTTTTTCTGCCACAAGGTGCAGCTTTGGTGCATAAATATTAAGCACCAAATCTGCAGTGTTCTCATATAGCTTTAGAATTTGCTGCGGGCGGCACAGTGGCTCAGTGGTTAGCACTGCAGTCTTGCAGCGCTGGGGTACTGGGTTCCAATCCCACCAACATCTGCAAGGAGTTTGTATGTTCTCCCAGTGTTTATGTGGGTTTTCTCCGGGTACTCCGGTTTCCTCCCATATTCAAAAGGCATACTGATAGGGAATTTAGATTGTGAGCCTCAATGGGGACAGCGTTCCTGATGTATGTAAAGCGCTGCGGAATATGTTAGCGCTATATAAAGATTATTTTTTTATGTCCGAGTCAGGAACTTCGGTCAGGTGGCCGTGAGTATGCAATATGTATCATCCCTGCCACATTAAAAATAGGTGGGGCAGCCTCGTTCAATACACTTGCACTGAGCGCCCATCAAGTCAGATTCTGTCCGGAAGTCTGCATATTGCATACTTGCAGCCACCTAATTTAGAGAACTGCAGACTTGTGGAATTAAACTGGACAACCCCTTTAAAAGCACAATAAATAAAATAGTGCATTTACACCATTACTCAACGACTAAGGGTTTGCACAATAAGTGAATGGACTACTAAAGGTCACCTTGTAATGTAATTTTACATAAACTCTAGGGGTCCTAAAACTGACCACTTATTGCAGAAATACAGTGGCGTTTCCATACTTTGGACTGCAGCGGGGGAAATCTTTGGTGATGCTTGAAGCATTGACATGCTCTAGATATTTCTCCACAATGAGTGGATATAATTCCACAGAAGAAAATCCAATAGCATTCAAAATGTTTAGGTTTCTAATCATGAAGACAGTTATAAATAAAAACGTCGATGTGACTATGTGCCACCTGTAGTTTTGAATGCTCTCTAAACTACCTCCTACCAAGTAGAATGAGAGGCAATATGCAAGCATGCGATGCAAATACCACTTTGCAGGCAAACTATACAATTCCAAATCCACAACAGATCAAGGGAAGTGTGAGATGTTTATAGCAATTAAAGGCGATGAGGACACAGCTGGGATTACCACCATACCACCTGGTCTATCTACTTAGAAAGGATCTCAGATGTCTGGAAATTTCCCAGCCCCCTCTCCTCAATCACCTTCCATTCTGCACCAAACAAGGAATGCGCACTAGTGAGCCACCAGAATATTTACAATTGTACTAATGATAGCAACGCTGTCACATTAAATCTGACATTTATATTAAGTTACAGAGCCGTCGTAGACCACCAGCGGAAGCGGCAAGTAGCACTGGGAGCACAGAAAACACGGCTTTTCTATTCTTTGTACATGAAGCGTTAGGAAAGGAAAAGAATAAGCACAACCCAAGACACTAAATGGAAGGCAGAAATAAATCCTAAACACTTAAGCTGGAAACACTTATGGCATGTCTTCAGGCGAGGAAAGGCAACAGGAGTAGACGGGAAGGGCAGTCAGTGCTTGGTGCTCTTCTTTCTAACATCCAATGTGGGTCTTAGCACCTGGACACCCCCCAAAGCACAATTTGTAACAAACCTGAAGGTTCTTTAAAATATATACACATTTTAAACAGACTTTTACATAGTCATTGGAAAATGAAAGTGATGATATGATTGAAACAATAAGCCTACATAAGAGGGATACATCAAAATTGGCTTTAATAGTGAACTAAAAACCCCACATACTTTTCCATCCTCTTCCTTTGGGTGAGCTGATGTATGTAGGCGTTGTCGGGAACATTTGTTGTGTATGGTAAAGCCTAGTTTTTTTTTTTTTAATGCCATGTAAACGGCCTTAAGAGCAATACTGGGAAACATTGATGAGAGGTTATCGTAGAGTGACTACAGTTTCCCCAAAATTAAGCCCTAGCAGGAATTTTCAAGCATTTTCGGAGTAAGGCTTAAATATAACTACATCGAAAACACCACTGTTACTTACCGGTAGCCGTTTTTTCCAGAACTCATGACAGCACCACGTGAGAGAGGGATCTGCCCAGGGAGGACAGGAAACCATTCTGAATAAAAGGGCGGTACCTCTCCCCTTCGTCAGTTGATTACCGAGAATGAGAGGACTTCCAACAATTGTTAGAACTTACTCCATCAACACTAAACACACAAGCACACCCAGAAGTGCACACCAAGGAGGAGAAAGGGAGGGATTATATGGGTGCTGTCATGGGTTCTGGAAAAATCGGCTACCGGTAAGTAACCATGGTGTTTTCCCCTCACCCATGACAGCACCACGTGAGATATTTCCAGAGAAACCTATTTATGGAGGGAACACCGCCTCAAGCACCCGTCTACCAAACGAAAGAGCAGCCGAGGAGGATAGGTCCAACCGATAGTGCCGGAAAAAAGTAGACTGTGAGGACCAGGTAGCGGCCCTACAAATTTGTTCAATAGATATCTGTGCACATGCAGCCCAGGAGGTAGACACCGCTCTGGTGGAATGGGCCCGAATGGTCTCCGGAACGGGCGCTCCACTATAGGAGTAGGTCAAAGAAATGGCCTCCCTAATCCACCTAGCAATAGTACTTTTTGGGCACCCCCTGACCCTTTGTACTACCCTGAAAGGAGATTAATAATGACCCGCCAGTTTTCAGAACAGGGGTCCACCATCAAGGACAGGAAACTAACTGACGAAGGGGAGAGGTACCGCCCTTTTATTCAGAATGGTTTCCTGTCCTCGCTGGGCGGATCCCTCTCTCACGTGGTGCTGTCATGGGTGAGGGGGAAAATAAGCCCTGTAGCAGTTCAATAATGAAGTGTCCATGCAGCTAAAAAAAAAAAAAAAGCGAATACTGTAGGACACTTCATTAAAGAAAGCAGACACCCCCAAAAGAGAGAGAGAAGACAGACCCTGCAATCATACTCACCAGACCCAGAACCGGATTTGAGGGTGGAACGCATAGGGGACCTGCAGGTGTGTGCGTGTGTGTGTGTGTGTGTGTGTGTGTGTGTGTGTGTGTGTGTGTGTGTGTGTGTGTGTGTGTGTGTCTAAAAAGAAAGGAGGAAAAAAAAAAAAAAAAAACCTACAGTTGTTGTAATGTACTGACCCGGGGACCTGGTGGAACGCATCAAAGACCTGTACTGAAACGTATCGATGGGTTCCACCACAGGTCCTCATGTTGCACAGCGTCCCAGGTCCCCCCTGCCACCCGGAAGCAGTACGGTATCACCAGGTGTTTGTTCCACCACAGGGCCAAAAGCAGTACGTGTGTGTGATGCATGCGTGTGTGTGTATATCGCAGGAGGACATGGGAGCGATGCAGATGTCTGGAGTTTAGTAACTGATTCTCCTATAGAGGAGTCTGCCTTTTCCTTCTTCAGGTGTAAACTTACTCCCAAACCCATGTCTCCTCAAAAATAGGCCCTACCCTGAAAAAAAAGCCCTATATAATTTTTTTTGCCTGAAAAATGTGCTAACACTATCTTATTTTAGGGCAAATCCACCTATCCGAGCCAGAGACTGGGAACCTCTCATTCTAGAAATCAGTGGGGTCCAGCTGCTGTACTCACACAGATAACAGCTTTATCAAGTCCAATTCACACAAGAGTTTTAGGCTACTTTCACACATCCGGTTTTTGCTCTGCGGCACAACATGGCGCTCTTCAGAAAAACCGCAACCGTTTTTTTTTTGCCGCCGGTTGCGTTTGTTTTTTTTTCATAGACTTACATTAGTGCCGTATTATGCCGCATGGGCTTGCGTACGGTCCGGTTTTTGCCGCATGCAGCAGATTTAGCCGATGCCGCGGCCGGATGGAACGTTGCCTGCAACGTTTTTTGCTCCGGCAAAAAAACCGCATCGCGCCGCATCCAGCCGCTGCGGCGCATTTTTCAATGCATGCCTATGGACGCCGGATGCGGCGCGATGCGGAAAAAACGCATCCGGCTGCCGCATGCGGTTTCTTCCACTGCGCATGCTCAGTAGCGTACCGGAAAAAAACGGACGGGCCGCATGTAAAAACTTATGCAAAGGATGCGGTGTTTTCGCCGCATCCATTGCATAGGTTTCACAGCCGGATTGAGCCGCACTGCTCAAACCGGATGTGTCAAAGCAGCCTAACTGAAAAATCTGGTCAATGTAAATAGCTGGAGACAGGAGTTTTTCGGCTGAGATTTATTGAAGTAGGACGCTGACATTGCTGACATTTGTAAACACCTCTTTACACAAAGGCGACGTTAATTTCAATATTTGGTCAGTCAGTCTTGCTTACTATTAAAAAGCCTATTCATGAGGTAACTAAACCGTAGCCAGAACCATTTATGTTTTCACATTTCATGTCCTATACATCATGGATTAGGGTGAGTAATTATCTGAGCAAATCTACCATGCGAAGGGTAAACTCTCTGAAACATTTGCATGAAAGGCCATTTTCTCATCCAGTTTACTTGAATGGTTAGGCCGGATTCCCACATCCGTTTGTCGTACTCCAAAGGCTGAATTTATGCATGGAATGGCCACAGGCCTCCAGACCTGAATTTGATAGCTTTATTTACACCCGAGAGGCTATTGAGTTCAGCTCAGATGTGTTAATGCAGTGTTACGCACAGCAGATTTTCCTACCCTCAAAAAAATAAAGCAAGAAAATAAAAGAACAAACATAAGGCACAGAAAATACACTATGTGGGAACACGTTCTGAAGCTGGTTTCACACATCCAACATTCACAGTCCACAAACTGGCAAACAAGGCTTCGGACCCAAACGCCATCTCATGGGCATATATGAGGCTGTTGAGCGCAGCTCAGGAGACCTGGGGCCGCTCTGCAGTGTTAACCAGGCCGGGACAATCAATGTCAGATGCCTACAGTCAGCATAAACTACGCCATGTCTGAACATAAAACATAACGATCCCTTTATAGTGACAATCAAAACAGCAAATTATTGATCAAAGCTCAGGTGTCTCAAGAAAATATGCATAATTTTTATTAATATTTTGCAGTAGATCTTTCAAACCAACACTATTACAGACTACAAACCACACAGAGTGTAATGTCAGCTTAACAAGGTGCAAACCAGGCCATTAAAACAACAGTCGATAGGCCGATCAGTTTTTATTTTATTTACTTGCCTCCTTATGATCGCTATGTGCCCACAGACTGTCAGGTTAACAGCACATCACCTGTTTACACAGGACGATAGGCTTAGGCTATGTGTCCACGGTAGAATGTACCTGCGGATTTTTCTGCATGAAAATCCGCGACTTTCGCGGCAAATCCGCACCCTTTTTTTTGCCGCGGATTTTTTTTTTCCCCCATTCTATACCCAAAATCCGCACCAAAATCCGCAACAATAATTGACATGCTGCAGATTTTTCCGGATCAAAATCCGCGGCAAATCCGCCGCAGAAAAATCCGCAGCATGGACACAGCATTTCCAAAATGCCATTGAAATGGCTGGGAAGTGCCGCTGCTGCAGATTTTCAGGAAATCCGCGATAAATCCGCGGCAAAATCCGCGAGAAATCCGCAGCGTGGGCAGATAGCCTAACAATACCAAGCTTACAAATCAACCATGAATTAGCATTTTCTCATCTGTTGAGTGTCTGCAGGCCTGTTTAGGAAGGCTATCCTTCAAACGCTCTTTCCCAATTATTAGGCTTGTCAAAATGGGCCAACAGATTCTTGCAATGAGGTGCACCCATATGCCCCTGACTTTGTGAAGTGCTGTCTGTAGGGTAGGGCATAGTCTTAAAAACATTGTATAATAGTAATAAAATTCTCAAAAAAAAATCTACTGTCAGGGAATGGGAACACTGAGTTTCTCCAAAAATAAGACAAAAGATGAATTGGGGCTTAGTTTCAGGGGCTAACTATTTATATTTATTCTGAACATAGAAAAAAAAAAACCCCACAAACACTTATTCGTCTCCCGACACCTCATTCTCATATCAGGTTTTCCAATTCAGGAAACTACTGTCGTTGATCTGATCCACACTTGCGCTTCTTAGCATTTCTTTGCTGACTAAGGTTATCGTACGCTGTCGTTTTTGGACCATTCGGATGTCCAACATTCTGTTTGCGGAAAGCAGTACGATTTTTACCTGGATAGTTCTCAAAAATTCCTTTCTTGTACTCAATGGAATAGTTCTTTATGCCCTTGTTGTCTGGGGAATCAAAAAACTATAGTAGTACGGTATATTTCTTGCTCATCTGTTTACATACAGTACTGTACAGTAGTATATGGTGGACATACTTCACCAAGAAGAGCAGACACCCCCAAAAGTATAGCACGCAAAAGACCCAAAACAATAAGGCTATGTGCCCACGGGAGCTCGCACCTGCGGATTTTGCCGCGGAAAACCTGCAGATTTATCTGGCTTTTTCTAGATAGATCCGCAGTTTTCAGCAAGAACAGACACTCCCCATGTTATCCTATGGGACATGGGGAGTGTCCATGCTGTCTAGCAGCCGCACATAACTGCATGTCAATTATTCCTGCGGAATTACCTGCGGAAGTCCCGGCCCTCCACTATGGAGATAGAGGCTGGGACGTCTGCAGGCAAGTTGCATAAATGTCCGCAGGTTTTCCACAGCTATTTCGCTGGAATCCCGCAGCTATGTATAGCTGCGGACTCCGGGGACCTGCTGCAGGAAACCTGCAGACATACCTGCGTATATATCCACAGGTGCGAGCTCCCGTGGCCACATAGCCTAAGGGGTGCTTCACACACAGCGAGCTCGCTGCCGAGATCGCTGCTGAGTCACGCTTTTTGTGACGCAGCAGTGACCTCATTAGCGATCTCGCTGTGTGTGACACTGAGCAGCGATCTGGCCCCTGCTGCGAGATCGCTGCTCGTTACACACAGCCCTGGTTCGTTTTCTTCAAAGGCGCTCTCCCGCTGTGACACACAGATCGCTGTGTGTGACAGCGAGAGAGCGACGAAATGAAGCGAGCAGGGAGCAGGAGCCGGCATCTGGCAGCCTGCGGTAAGCTGTAACCAGGGTAAACATCGGGTAACCAAGGTGGTTACCCGATATTTACCTTAGTTACCAGCCTCCGCAGCTCTCACGCTGCCTGTGCTGCCGGCTCCGGCTCTCTGCACATGTAGCTGCATTACACATCGGGTTAATTAACCCGATGTGTACTGTAGCTAGGAGAGCAAGGAGCCAGCGCTAAGCAGTGTGCGCGGCTCAGTGCTCTCTGCACATGTAGCTGCATTACACATCGGGTTTATTAACCCGATGTGTACTGTAGCTAGGAGAGCAAAGCTAAGCGGTGTGCGCTGGTAACTAATGTAAACATCGGGTAACCATACCCGATGTTTACCTTAGTTACCAGTGTCCGCAGCTTCCAGACGCCGACTCCGTGCAAGTGCGTCGCTTGCACGTCGCTGCTGGCTGGGGGCTGGTCACTGGTCGCTGGTGAGTTCTGCCTGTTTGACAGCTCACCAGCGGCCATGTAGCGATGCAGCAGCGATCCTGACCAGGTCAGATCGCTGGTCGGATCGCTGCTGCATCGCTAAAGTGTGAAAGTACCCTAAGGGTTGTGTGAGCCTGGCACTTGCCAACCCATATTGTTTTGAGTCTCGTGGGGAATGTCTGCTTTCCTTTATTGAATGGTCAATATGTCCTGCTGCATTCTATTGCCAATTGATTTTATAAGTAAAGCTGCCTGGACACTTTCAATAAACTTTATGAATTCTAATTAGGGCTTATTTTTGGAATAGGTCTTCTATTTCCAACATCCACAAAAAATCTGGAAAAATCACGCCAAGACTTATTTTGGAATAGCTTTCTTTTTCAGGGAAATAGGTTAGATATGCCTTGGATTCTACAGCGTGAAAGAAATATACAAAACAGTGGTTTTTAATTTCTTAAAATATTTTTTTTTCTTAAATCCAGAAAAAGGCATAAAATAAACCCCAAAAATCTCAATTAAAAAAAATAAATAAAAAAAAAGCAAAAAAAAAAAAAAAAGCAATCAGAAAATGACCAAAGGAATTCAACACATTAGGCAACATTAGTGTCTTTAAAATTTAGCCTGTTCACCAGATTGGAAAAGATGTTGGGTGTGCATACCCTTCCTGTATGGCCATTCTGGCCTTCGTTAACATATAATAATGATAAAAAAAAAAGCAATAAATTATCCCAGCCTAAAAGTGACATCCAAAAAAAAAAACAAAAAAACTAAATCTACAAATGATTTTGCCATATATCATCATGTGAACATTTGCAGGGGAATCCACTTAAGGCTGGAGAGTCACACGAACATATGAGAAAACTGCCCCATTCTCATCAAGGAGAGGACGACAATTTTTTCTCACTTGTCATCTGTGTGCTCTCAGTTTTTTTCTCAGCAGCTATTAGTCATTTACAGGACCATTTACAGTGTTCTGTGCTACATGATAGTAATGTACTCATAAAAATGGACGTCATTAGGATGGTCCGTGTGCTGTCTGTTTTTTTCTCGCACCCATTAACTTGTATTGGCTAGTCTCGCACTATTTTAGCTACAGCATGTTGCGACTTTTCTCTCATCCAGAATCTGGATGAGAAAAAAAAAAAAAACTGACCAACTGCTCTGCCTCATTGAATAACATTGGTCCGAGTACAATGAGAGATTTTCTCGCATTGCACTCGTCCGATTCTTAAGCTCGTGTAAGCGTATCCTTAGGGTGAGTTAACAAGCAGAAGATCTGTAGTAAAAAGAATGAATCCATCCTATAACAAATTTAACCAACATTTATGAAAAAATAACCATCAGATTACTGAGGCTGCTTTCACACATCCGGCTTGAGCTGTGCGGCTCAATCCGGCTGTGCAAGCTATGCAACGGATGCGGTGAACACACCGCATCCTTTGCATAAGTTTTTCCTTTGCGGCCAGTCCGTTTTTTGCCGCTTGCGACATGCTACTGAGCATGCGCAGTGGCAAAAACCGCATGCGGCGGCCGGATGCAGTTATTGCCGCATCGCGCCGCATCCGGCCGCCATAGGCATGCATTGAAAAATGCGCCGCATCGGCCGAATGCGGCGCAATGCGGTTTTTTTTGCAGCACGAAAAAACGTGCCAGGCAACGTTCCATCCGGCCGCCGCATCTGCTAAATCTGCCGCATGCGGCAAAAAAACGAACGGAACGCAAGGCCATGCGGCACAATGCGGCACTAATTAAAGTCTATGCAGGAAAATCGCAACCGGCAGCAAAAAAAAAAAAAAAACGGTTGCGATTTTCCTGCAAAGTGCCGGAGTGTGCCGCATTGCAGAAACCGGAGGTGTGAAAGCAGCCTAACATGGAACTGCGCAAAATGTTGCACATTTTTTGATAAAAAAATAAATTTAAAAATTGAGACTTTCAGGGTCTAAGACAATATTCAAAAAGTGCGGGGCTTAGTAAAAAAAAAGTGTGTGGCGAGCAGTCAGTCAAAATGCACTGAATGGAATGCATTCATTATGTTGGTCAGATGGCAGCTGAAAAATGAGCCAAAGACATTAACAGCCAGTTTTAAAACAATACAGAGATGGTTTCTGTATACTGGGCAGGTTCGGGCAAAGCCCAAAAGAAACGCAAATACCTATTCTTCATGCCTCATGCAGACATTGTTTTTTTCATAGATTGCACATTCTAGTTTATAAAGCTGTTCACATGGTCCTTTTTTGCTGCATGTCTGCAGAACAAAAATGAAAAATGGAGGAGAGATGTCAAGTTTTGATCAGAGTAGAGGATCAAAATCACCCGCTTAGAGGGGTGGTTCCCTACTCAAGAGTAGTGGCGACATTGCTGTAAAACTCATAAGGCTTTTGTCAAACACCTTGTGTAGTACATTCTGCCTAGATCGCTATTGCGGTCCACTCATCCCCTTCGCGTGACCCCGGGATCCATGATCTCTGAGATCCAGTGATGTCACATCAACTTCCAGTTGGCCCGACATCACCAAGGCCGGCCCTAGTCTCCATGAGTGACTGAGCTGTTGGCGGAGTTTCACCGCTTGTCACAGCCCAACATCTCACACGCTCTCTCTCCTTTACTGCAGAGAGCCACAAACAGGAGTGATGCTGGGCTGGGATGAGTGGTGAAATACCGCCCACAGCCCAGTCACTCAGGAAGATTGGGGCCGGCCGCGGTGACATTGGGTCAACTGGAAGTTGATATATCACCGGATCTCAGAGGTCACAATGTGGCCACTAATGCTGAGAAGTGAACCACCCCTTTAAACGGAACCAATCACCAGGATTTTCGTATATAACCTAAAGCCAGTGCTATACCGGCACTCTCAGGCTGATTCTATGCATACCTGTACGGGTCAGCTCGGATGTTCAGGTTTTGAAATCCAAAAAAAGTTTATAAAATTAGCTGCTTGTTGAGTGACAGCTGCAATGGAGCAGATAATATATTCATAGTTATCCCCTCCCCCTGTTAGAATTAGCATTATACCATCGATTTAACTTTTCACTAGGAAGGACCTGTGTGAGGTCATACCCATGTAACCTGAGATCCAGCTTTGTTGGCTGAGGCCCCGCCCCCTCTGGTCACATGGGTATGACCTCACACAGGTCCTGCAACAGACAGTGAATCGTTTGTATAATACTTATGCTAATTCTAACAGAGGGAGGGGATAACTATGAATATATTATTTGCTCCAGTGCAACTGTCACTCAAGAAGCAGCTAAATTTTATAAACTTTACTTTTTTGGATTTCAAAACCTAAACATCGGAGCTGACCACTACAGCTATATGGAGAAATAGCCTGATAGTGCCAGTATAGCCCTGACTTTAGGTTATATACGAAAATCCTGGTGATTGGGTCACTTTAAAAAGGGAAACTGTCGCCTCATTTTTCGACATTACATTGACCAGAATGTGTTTTAAATGAAGCTATGTGCATCACTAACAAAATTTAAAAAAAAAAACATTTATCAGAAAGCAGTGGTTTTTTTTTTACTTCAACAGGTATGAGAAGCAAGTAAATTTTCAGAGCAGAACAGAACCTCCAAGTTATTGAGGGAGGATTTGGAGAAATTCAGCTCAGTTTGTGCTCCAAAACCTCTTGAAAAATAGACTGTGCACATATATTCTTACTGTACCAGTGCCACAGATATAAATTACCAATTCTTTTACGTTGCACTAGCGGAATTCTAACATTTCTATAATGATGTGACACGATTGCACTAACAGACCTTCAGATGTCAGGTTTTAGCACATCGTAAATACACTTTAACAGGCAGCACATTGGCTTACATGCACCAGCCGCTATACATAATGACGGCAGCTAATCAGCCTTTTGATGACCAACATCCACCCTTGTCAGAGATCAGAGGTCAAGCCAACCCTGTTGTCCCTTCACTTGTCCCACAATCACCTCCCCTCCTCCCAGACACAATGCCTTGTAAATTACTGACATCTTCATGTCTCAAAGTCCCAAGTGGTTCAGAAGCTGCACCCCCCCTGGGAATCAAGGAGCAAATGCACTAGTCATAAACTATATTTGGCCAAAAGCCTTGAAATTAGAAGGTATAGCCAGCTGAGTGCTGATGAAGAATGTCCCATAGGTAACAGGCACAAAACCCATGTGCTGAAGCCTTCTACACATTGCAGGCTCATGGCTATACGCACGCCACTTTTCTAGCATTACAAAGTATTCCGGTTACTATTTTCAATAAGGGTACATGCCCATGATCAGTTTTTAATCACATTTTTGACACTGCATATATATTTGTTGTGTAAAAAATGCAGTGTTTTACCATTCAAGCAAATGGACATCATCTATAGAAACCTAATGTTCATTGTGCTTCATTTTTACACTGCATAAAGTCACCTGCGGTAGAAGCGCATGAAAAAAAGCATGTAGTCTGCATCCAAGAATGTCAATACCAGGATGTCACAAAAATAAACCATATCACACCAAACAGACAAACAAAACGCAGTGTAAGAACGCTGGTAAACTAAGGTGCAGAAATTCTGCACTGCCAAAACCTCAATACTGATATTGGAAAAGTAGCCTAAAGCAACACTACAGCGTGTTTTTTTTCCAGTGCTGGAGTGGTGCTTTAATTGTAAATCCCTAGCCCCGTCATATAATCACCTTCATCGTTTTTCGGCACTGTCCGGTCCTACAGCATCAACTAGAGCCCAGAAGTTACATCACAAGCACTTATTACAAGTCCATGAGAGCCAGAATGAGGCTCCCATAAACTTGTATTATTGGTGACCTCCATTAAACACTAGAGCTGCTGGTAGGTCAGATATCGCCAGAGACCAAGTGATGCTGGAAAAAGATGAAGACGGCGCAGATGAGTATACGAGCAGGGGCAGACGACTTACACTTAAAGGGAAGCAATCACCAGGGTTTTTTTAAATAACCTAAAGCCAGGGCTATACTGGCACTATCAGGCTGATTCTCTACATACCTGTTGTGATCAGCTCGGATGTTTAGGTTTTGAAATCCAAAAAAGTACCCATGTGACCGAAGGGGCAGGGCCTCAGCCAACAAAAAGGATACCAGGAAGCAACATTTTCTGTTGGCTGAGGGCCCGCCCATTCTGATCACATGGGTATGATCTCACAGGTCCTGCTAGTGAAAAATTAAATAGTTTGTATAATACTTATGCTAATTATAACAGGGGGAGGGGATAAGTACGAATACCACCCCCCCCCCAGCTATTATCTGATCCTCAGCTGCTGTCAGTCAAGAATCTGGTGATTTTATAAACTTTACTTTCTGGGATTTCAAAACCTAAAACATCCGAGCTGACCACTACAGGTATGTAGAGAATCAGCCTGATAGTGCCAGTATAGCACTGGCTTTAGGTTATATACGAAAATCCTAGTGATTGGTTCCCTTTAAAGCACCACTGCAGTGGGCAAATAAAAAACAAAAAAATGCTGGTGTGGTGTTTTAAAAGGAGAGATTCCAAAATCCACATTTCTTTGAGTTTTAGGGCCTGGCCACAGGTCTCCTAACCCTAAGGCCCTGTGCGCACACTGCGTTTTTACTGCAGAAATTTCTTGAGAAAATGGTTGTAACCTTTCTGCAGAAATTCCCCAGCAAAACCTATGGGGGGGGAAAAAAAAAAAAAAAAAAAACAAAAAAAAAAAAAAAAAAAAGCTGTGCGCACACTGCGTTTTTTTTCCCCCTCAAGAAAATTCTTTCTGCAGAATTTCTTGAGGAAAAAATGTGCATGTCACTTTTCTGCAAGTACCTGCATTTTTTGCCATAGATAATGGTAAAATAACGCAGGAACAACCTGCGGGAAAAAAAAAACGCACTAAACACGGAAAAAATGCATGCGTTTTTGGGGGGTTTTTTTAATCCTTTTTCTAGTGCGCACAGGGCCTAACACATCAGTCTCACAAGCATATATGCATGTATACTCAGGCCGCAAGACACAGATGTATGAAACTGGTCAACACCATAATATTGTTAGAGACTTAAGCATAAGGTTTTAGGACTAACAAAAAAGGCAACTGTGACTCATAAGAAAAAAAAAAAAAGTGCCCGTTACATTCTCCACAGAGCTGTGCCTCCCACTAAAACGCTGAAAAATGACACCAAACCCCAAATGACCCTCTGGTATCAATGATGTCTAACATATAACAGATCCAGTAGAACACAACTGGAGTGTGAATGGAGCAACATCAACGGATCTTAACATTCATCTCCAGTATTTCAAGCAAAACCTGAAAAATTCCAAGGTGAAACCATATAAGGCTATGTGCACAAGTATTTGCAGCAGACATTTCTGTACCAGAAAAAAAAAAGAAAAAAAAAAAAAAAAAAAAAGTTGACCAGGAAAAAATGAATAAAATCTGCCCGTTTTTACACATTCAGTTAAATAGGTGAAAACGCAAAAAGAATTCACATGGGGCAGATTTGAAACCGATACAAATCTGCAAAGAAAAACTAAGGCTACTTTCACAGATCAGTTTTTTGGCATCAGGCACAATCCGGCGTGTGCCTGATGCAACGGATCCGGCGCACAATATGCAAAAACGGATGCGCCTGATCCTTTTTTTTTTACAGATCAGGTATACCTGATCCGTCAAAAAACGGATGCGGTGCATCCGTTTTTGCATTAGTTTCGTCCTTTTTTTTTTTTTTTGCTGGATCAGTTTGTTTTTTTTTTCAATTGGAGCATGCTCAGTTTACAAAAACGGCATTCAGATCCGCCGTCCATAGGCTTCCATTGTAAATCATGCCGTATCACGACGGATCCGGCGCGCTGCGTTTTTTTTTGTCAGAGACAAAAAATATTACAAGAGACATTCCATCCGGCCGCCGCATTAGCAAATTACGACGGATCCGGCAAAAGCCGGATGCAACGCAAGGCCATCAGGCACAATCCGGCGCTAATACAAATCAATGGGAATAAAAAGGATGCTGCGCCGGATTCGTTTCATCCGTTTTTTTGCCGGATAATGCCTGATGGTAAAAAGCTGATGTGTGAAAGTAGCCTAAAGAAGCGTGTTCTGTGCAGAAATAGCAACAAAAAAGCAGCATGTGAACAATCCCTAGATGTTATTGTAGTTATCAAGTATTGGATATGTTATACTGCCGTTGTCCACAGAGCTACAAGCATCCTCCTGTAACCACGTTTTTACAGAGTACCTAATAAAGGACATTTTTTTATAGAATGGCGTGCCCCTTTTTCTATCTTTATATATTTATTTTGTGTCTTTATATAGCTATTACACATGTACTGTATATACACTGAGTATACGGGAGATCTGGCCACACCGCAATCTTCTGGGAGGTCAGAAGAGATGGTTTTGAAATAAGAAGTTAAACCAGATTGTATGAAAGCATGGAGAATTATGCATTGCTGTGGCCAGTTGGTCAGGCTAAACTGGTCTCTCAATCCATTAAAGTGTCTAGGGGTTGCATACCCAACATGTGGCAGCTTGTAATGAAGGAGGAGCCGATAATAAATACCAAAACTTAACCCCTTATTTACCATTTCTCTCAATAAAGCAAGCAGACAAAGAGTTGCCCATTTGTTCAAAATAGATTCCCTTGAAAAGAATGTGGTTTGTATTGCTCGGTCCTGCAATGATGATTAATCCGAGCACAGCATGAACTGACCTCCGCAGTCAAACATGATATTGGAAGGACAGAATTTCATTATCTGGAAGTGTATTGTGAAAACATGGAGCTCAAGCCATTTTCCTAGGTACACAGCATATTAATGCAAGTATTTGGCATGGAATAGTGACAAAGGACGACACGCATAGAGCTACTTTAGCTCGTCACATCACAGATTTATTAGAAAAAGAACGTATCTCAAAGACACGTATACTAAAATGTCGTCTACACCATATATGATGACTATGATCACAGGAGGCCTTTACTAATCGATTGCATGCTTAGTATGCGTGGCACCTTGATGAGGTGGTGAAAACGGTACGAGGGGCACAAAACCCCAATTTTATAGCTTAGCAATCTTCGACAGTGGTTTGAAATACCCTTGAGATGTAAAAGTAATAGTACTGAATAAATAATACCCAGGTAGGTTGATCAGCGACAGAATAAACTCTGCCCGTGCCTTTCTGGCTCTACCAGCTCAGCACTGATGACCATTGAGATAATATAGATGGCACCCGCTTTGTCTGCATCAAAAAGACCCCCAACATCAAAACTTTTTTTCTAAGGCTATGTGCGCACTAGGCGTTTTTGCCGCGTTTTTAGCGGCGTTTTTTACCGCGTTTTTGTGCTGAAAACGCAGTGACATTGCTTCCCCAGCAATGTCAATGGGTTTTCAGAAGTGCTGTCCTCACACAGCGTTTTTTTTTAGCTGCGTTTTTGTGGTGACCACAAAAACGCAGCATGTCAATTATTTCTGCGTTTTCCACTGCGTTTTTCACTCATTGAATTCAATGAGATGTTAAAAACGCAATGAATAACGCATATAGCCGCGTTTCTATGACTAAAAACGCAGCTATAAACGCAAGGGGTGGGTACTACAGTGACGTGTACAGGAAGAGGATTCCTTCTGTTGGTAAACACAGAAGCAGGAATCCTCCCGGTACCGTCACCGCCGCGTCCACCTCCCGTCCTGTGCATGTCAGCTCCGTGCGGCGCCATGTCTGCGCGGGAGGTGGAGGCAGCGGCGAAAACCAAAGTGAACAGTAGAAAAAAAAAAAAAATGTCATATACTCACCTGTCCGCAGGGTCCCGGTGCCATGCCCGCTCCCATCTCCTCCCGGTCCTGCCGCTCTGGCTGTGTGCAGTCTCCCCGGCCGGCAGGACCTTGCTTGCAGGACCTGGCGCTGATCACCTGATGCAGTCACCTGACGCATCAGCTGATCGCGGTGTCGCCGGCTTTTTCGCGCCCGGCCGGCTATCAGCTGATCCTGCCGTCAGGGGACTTCATCAGCTGATTACCGGCAGCTCTTGCAGCGATCGGACGGGATCAGACTCCTGTCCAATCGATCGCTCCAGGAGCTGCCGGTCATCAGCACAGCACACAAGTGAGTATTATTTTTTTTTTTTTTCTACTGATGCATCAGCTGCTTGTATAATCGGCTTTTATACAATCAGCTGATGTGTGATGGGATTCAGGCACTTGATCCTGACACATCATCTGATCGCTTTGCCTTCCAGCAAACCGATCAGATTATATTGGATCCTGATTGGACGGCGCGGGACCCTGACCCAGGATTACTGCGGAGGGGGGTTTATTTCAATAAAGATGGAGTCACTAATTGTGTTGTGTTTTATTTCTAATAAAAATATTTTTCTGTGTGTTGTGTTTTTTTTTTATCATTACTAGAAATTCATGGTGGCCATGTCTAATATTGGCGTGACACCATGAATTTCGGGCTTAGGGCTAGCTGATAATATACAGCTAGCCCTAACTCCATTATTACCTAGCTAGCCACCCGGCATCAGGGCAGCTAGAAGAGTTGGATACAGCGCCAGAAGATGGCGCTTCTATGAAAGCGCCATTTTCTGGGGTGGCTGCGGACTGCAATTCGCAGTGGGGGTGCCCAGAAAGCATGGGCACCCTGCACTGTGGATTCCAATCCCCAGCTGCCTAGTTGTACCCGGCTGGACTCAAAAATTAGGCGAAGCCCACGTCATTTTTTTTTTTTAATTATTTCATGAAATAATTAAAAAAAAAGGGCTTCTCTATATTTTTGGTTCCCAGCCGGGTACAAATAGGCAGCTGGGGGTTGGGGGCAGCCCGTATCTGCCTGCTGTACCCGGCTAGCATACAAAAATATGGCGAAGCCCATGTCATTTTTTTTTCTTTTTGGGCAAAAAACTGCATACAGTCCTGGATGGAGGCTGCTGAGCCTTGTAGTTCTGCAGCTGCTGCCTGCTCTCCTGCATACACTAGTGAATGGAGGCTGCTGAGACTTGTAGTTCTGCAGCTGCTGTCTGCTCTCCTGCATACACTAGTGAATGGAGGATGCTGAGACTTGTAGTTCTGCAGCTGCTGTCTGCTCTCCTGCATACACTAGTGAATGGAGGATGCTGAGACTTGTAGTTCTGCAGCTGCTGTCTGCTCTCCTGCATACACTAGTGAATGGAGGATGCTGAGACTTGTAGTTCTGCAGCTGCTGTCTGCTCTCCTGCATACAATGAACATTTTGAAGGAAATGACATCAGACCTTTTTTTTTTTTTTTTCATCAACAATCTTTATTGGCATTGTGCACTGATTAAAAACGCAGTGAGCAAAAACGCAGCAAAAAACGCACCAAATCGCGGCAAAAACGCATGCGTTTTTGCCGCGTTTTTTTAGCCGCGGGTGCGTTTTTTAGACAAAAACGCACATAAAAACGCAGCGTGAAAAAAACGCCTAGTGCGCACATAGCCTAAAGTGGACACCATTTTGGCATGATACATATTAGGGGATCCCAATGAGCACGGAGGAATCCGCCTTCTCCACATGGCAGTGCTTATTATTTACAGGATTCCCATCTCAATTTAGCGATCACTGTTACATCAGAGGGAATAAAAGGTTATATTCCAAGATATCACCATACATAACTATATAAATATATAAGCACTTTGTTACTGTGAGATAAATTAAGCCTAAACCCCTAAGGGCAGCCAACTGCTCCTTCACAGCATTTACCGCCTTTGTTATGGAAGATTTTGTTTCGCAATAGGTCTAGTGCTAGTCCATTATTCAGCTTCAGGGGAAATGTAAATGCAGTAGATTGTTTTTCTGCAAGTAATCAGCTTCATAGATGTGAATGGCGTTCTCTACTGGGCACCAATATACCCTTATAGAGCATCTCCCCCCTTCACATAGCCATGGGGTTAAAGTGATTGTCCCACTTTTACAACTTACCACCCATCCGTAGGATAGGTGGTGTTTGATTGCTGTTGGTTCTACTGCCGAGACCCCCGATCACAAGAACAGAGCTCCTGTGGATAGGTGGTATGTTGTAACTGTTGAACAACCCCTTTTAGTTATTTTTTTTATAGTAGGAGTCTTCATGCAGCCAAAGAGGAAGGGGGTTGGGTGGGAGGGATGGCAGTGGCTTTGGCGCCTTCACACTATAGATAGGTTTTACTTACACAGACGTACTGTAGTATACTGCAGGGACAGAACTTTTCATTATACAAAGGCTCATTTTGATTCATAGAGTAGTAGAAATGATACTTTTAGTTAGTGAAAGACTGCTACTGTACCTTGCATTTTAGTCATTCCTGAACTTGTGAACTACGTCTACCACAATGGGTCATCCTCCGTAGATGAATGCATGCACAACGTGCAATATGTTGGACAATTCAGCTACCAACAATGGTATTAGCTAATACCACTGTCCATTGAAATTAAATTGTGTATGTAGATTTAATGAACAAATAACACAAGAGTGGAATTTAAATGTATAGATTAACTGGTTACATCGTTGCTGTAATATCCTCTTTCGGAGCTATTCCTGCCACCCGTGCCTAGCTTAGCTGCATTTACATACGTTTCCAGTAAGAAAGGGGAATAAGCAACTGCTAGACACCTCCACAGTGAAAAGATCAGACATGCTCTAAACCAATATGCCCAGTCATCACCCCTTTCCCTATACACATTAGATAGACAGCGATTCCTGCCAGCATTAATCTAATGAATATAGCCATACTACTAAGCAAAATCATTAGCAAGCCTACATAATGCAGTAGAATAGCCAGTTGAATGGGAGTAAGGTATGACTAGGATCAGACTACAGAAGATTAGCTTGGAGCCTGTAACGATAAAGATACTTAGGATTGCATTAGAGCTGTAAACACAAACAGTAGGAGGTTTCTAATCCAGGCAATTTTCCAAATTGCTATATTTCACTTTAGATGCATTGGATGAATACACTTAAGGGTACTTGACACTGTGCGATATAGGTACAGATATCGCTAGCGAGTGTACCCGCCCCCGTCGGTAGTGTGACACGGGCAAATCGCTGCCTGTGGCGCACAACATCGCTTACACCCGTCACATGGACTTACCTTCCCTGCGACGTCGCTCTGGCCGGCAAACAGCCTCCTTTCTAAGGGGTTTGTGCGTCGTCACACGGTCGCCATCCAATAGCAGAGGAGGGGCGGAGATGAGCGGGCGGAAGATCCCACCCACCTCCTTTCTTCTTTTCCGGTGGACACAGGTAGGAAATGTGTGCTGCCACAGGAACGACGAACAACATCGTACCTGCAGCAGCAACGATATTAAGGAAAGGAGCGACGTGTCAACGATTTTTGACGTTTTTGCGATCGTTGATCCTCGCTCCTTGGTGTTACACGCTGCAATGTCGCTATCGGCGCCGGATGTGCGTCACTAATGACGTGACCCCGACGATATATTGTTAGCGATGTCGCAGCGTGTAAAGCACCCTTGGGCGAGTGCCTCGCGTGTAACTCGCGCGAGTCTCTCATTGAATCATCCGGCACGGACTCGCACTCTCCTGACAGGAGCGGGTCGGTTGCATGTATGTCTATGCAGCTGAGATGCTCCTGTCCTGAGAGTGTGACTACATGCCGGGTGATTCAATGCGAGGCACTCGCAAGTGTGACTCTGGCCTTAAGTATATCTTACTGGTGAACACCTGCTTCAAAAATAATTCCATTTAAAATGAAATTCATCAAAAACAAGTGAGAGGCCTTGTTACTTCACAGTGGTCACTGATAACCGTAAAGTGTAACTACACGTGACTTGGAAGACCCTAGAGTTAAGTCACATTCACAGCTTTACATCAAAAAGCCAGGGAAGAGCTACTTCTATAAAAGGAAGACCACTTAAGCAAATCTTTTCAATCATCACTGAAAAGCAAGTGATAAAATTTAAGCAGCACGGTGGCTCAGTGGTTAACACTTGTTTTTAGCGCCGGAGTCCTGATTTTCACATCCCACAAAGGACAATATCTGCGAGGAGTTTGTATGGTGTCCCCGTGTAGGAGGCTCCAGTTTCCCCAACACCACAAAGACATACTAATAGGGACTTAAGACGGAGCCCCAGTGGGGACAGTGATGATCTCTGTAAAGTGAGGAGGAAATGATGCAATATAAGTAAAAGAAACAAACAAATATAGTAGTAGCAATATGTCTACAAGCTGATCACAGAGATTAGATCGTTGTTGGAGGATCTCACTGCCTATGTGACCCATTGACAACAGGAACCTCAGGTAAATGGAAGAACAATTAATGGAAGATTTTCTGCTTTATTATAAACCAGAGAGATCTCCTTAGCACTCAGCTCTCTCAGAGACAAACATTGATAGGCACGATCACCATGAATGCAGGTTATGTGGGGGATGAGCGGTGTTTGATAAACAAAAAACAATGAATGAGATAAAAAGAATCATAATAGACATTAAAGAGGTTTTTCCAGTTGACTTTTGCCACCTATAAACAGGAGAGGTGAGCAACATCCGATCGGTGGGACTCCCCATATAACCAGATTGTGGCTTCTAAAGAGGCCACTCCACACACAGTCTAGGGGCTGACAGGCAGATAAGCGCATCAGTATCTCTCAGCCGATAGGCATGGAGGCTGAGCGTGTACCTCCAGAATGGGGTAGTGACCAGAGATCCTATTCTACTGATTATTGGGTTTGCAGAGATGACACAATTTATCACTTTTCCTACAAGTGACAGATAATCTATTCTGTGGGGAGACACTTTTTTTGCGGCTTGATTAATCTTTTTCTCCAATATTCTTGCTTGTAGTTGTCACTGTCTTTTTGAGGCATTTACATGTTATTTCTAAATAAAAAAGGTAAATATGAAGTGGTTGTGTGCAGTCCCAGCCTAATATTGTGTTATGGACCTTTCTTTTACAAATATTACAGACACATGGAATAGACACATCAGAATGTTTTCTTACCGGTTTAATGTGGTCCTCTATGTTTTGCTTTGGATGTTTAGAGGGTGAAGGATTACAATTCTCATCTTGGGGTTCCTCTTTCACAGCAAGATTTCGCTGACCAAGGTTCCTTTGCGGATTAGGAGTGACTATTCCCTGCTGCTCCCTCTGAACCTGTAGATACTTCTGTGCCAACATAGATGGCTGACCTTCCCTGCGATTGCCATCTTCCTCATAGGAGTCTCCATCACTTTCATCCTCATCTTCCATCTCATCTTCATCAGGGTCACTAGCAACCTGTGGAGGTGCCATGGGCGGGCGGGCCTTAGCAGCTGACAGAGTGGCAGGACCAGGTGTAGCTTTCATTGCTTGCTGTGATGCCAGCTGTTGGGCATACAGCAGATGTGTTTCTTTTATTTGCCTCTCCCGTTCTTCCATACGAGCAGCTTGCTGCTTTTGAAGTTGCCCCTTTTGAAGGTGCTCCATCACAGCCTCTAATTTCATGCCCTGCTTCGAATGCATCTGTGAACTGCCCGTAAGAGCAGGATTTAATCCACTTGGTATTAGCGAGGGCTACAATCAAAGAGGAATAAAAAAAAATTAATACCAAATACTATTTCATATTCTTGGAAACTGTTTTGTTATATTTAGAAAAATGCAGAACTAGACAAAAAATTGTGGCCAGTACATTATGATGCAAGAGCATACACTTTCTGCTGAGGAAAGTAATGGCAAAACCATCAAGCCCTATAAACCGTGAATGGACGCCGCCGATGCAACAACAGGGGCCTCCACTTATAATGAAGTCTCCGTATTGATGAGTTGCATGCGGTCAGCCATATTGGAGTGTTCTTCCTACAGCAATTCAGAGGATTTAGAGAAGTTCTGAAGCACATGCCACCTGCGATGCAACAGATTTCCATCATCTACTCAATTAATGACAAGTCAGACTTATGTGTGTGCACGGGACACGCTGGCCACACATATGGGGCAAGGAACAGGCGGGGTCAATAATCAAGTGTTTGATCGTCAGTATGAGCGCCTGGCTCAACAATAAGCCAGACTAATCTGGCAAACCAGCAAGGTACCTGAAAAAAAGGCAAAAAAGCAACAAAAAAGGAGAAAATGAGGATCTGTAATCGGCCGATCGTAGGATCAGTGCATGACCTGACAGATCACATTCTTTTCAGACAATGGTTTGGTGTGAGCTATTGTTAAAGATCATTCACATAAATTCCAAGCCATGATTGCCCCAAACGGTTCTAATGGGACGGGTCATCGGACAGTATCCTATGTGAGGGCTTACGGGCTCCGCTAGGTTAGCTCTTGGCTCTACCTAATATGCCAGAATCCTATTGGGAACTGATTGAAGCCATAGTGTGAAGACTCCAGGGTCTCCACCTGGGTAGAGGTGCTGGAAGCAGGAGGGGACAGTGAGAAACTTTCCTGCACAAGGGCTGATGGCACATGGGGCACCGAGCCCACGCCTGCTCCATGGCACTGCCTGCACCCGCCCATACAGCAGCGGATGCCCTGGACCACAGGGGCCCTGCCCGCCCGGTGCACCGCCGGCTCCGTACTCCTGCACATAGGCCACGTTAGGGCGCACAGTGCAGGCAGCGAGTGTCGCCAAGGAGCGGTGTGTTGTGTGCAGTGACCCCCGCCCTCCTCACCTCTCCCCACCTCCAGTCCCGTAAGACCCCGGTAAGTGCATGGCCCCCCGCTCACCATAGCCTCTCTCCCGCAGCCGGCCTTCTCCACCATCCCGTCAGTTTGCAGGCCTTTCGGCACCGCACTCTCCTGTTGCCACTTAGCCGCCCGCCCCGGCTTCCCCTCCGTTTCCGTCTCACTCCAACCTCCAGGCTCTATACTAGGCCCCTCCCGATACAGCGAACGATTCATCTGACGTCATCGCGCACATCGTAACGGCAGCACGTCTCTCTGACTGCCACGCGCGTGGCAGCCGAGCAGTGGCGGCCATATTGGTCCACCCACAGAGGTGTCGATGCTGTGAGCTACTGGAGATGTGCACTGACTTACTCAAGTCTTATTAACCTTTTAGACGCTCTATGTACACAAGACTCAGAATTATGAGAAGTCGAGGTCAAGAAAATGCGTATTCATATGTTCATGGACATGCTTATATAGAAGCGGCCATATTGGTACACCCGAGTACTGTGAGAGCCGCTGTGCACTGGCCATGCCTGACCAAACGTGTGTACAGAATTGTCACGGTCACAAGTGTTTGCCACTAATCTGTTCTAACATGCATGAATAGCAATTCCCTAATATATACTTATTAAAATGAGCAGGAAGGGAAATGCATCACTAATATGTAGTAATGATTCCCTTATGGCAGAAAACCACTGCAGTCCCATGTAAGGCTTCTACTTACATTTAGATATTCCATTTGTACCGATTTTAGTTTTACAGTAGAAGAAAAAGCGCAGCATCCAGAACTTTTTTCTATTCTATAAACTGACACGACAGAACCCAGATATACCCGATAGTAACATAAAGCCCCTCTGCGCCGTCTGCATCAGGGCACAGATTAGCTTCACGCATTAATTCCATTTGTCTGTTCTTAAAGATAAAATGACAAAACATTACTAAATGTATAGGCTTTCTGTACCAGTCCTCTGTGTGGTCTCCTGATGAACATAAAGCCCCCTTACACATTAGACTAATGTTGTACATGGTCCCCTAGGCCCTTCAACCCAGCAGCATTCATATCTGTATGCCCAAATTCCCTGCCTAACTAGCCCTGTATAACGCTACGAGGGGCTGCTGATAAGTCTTTGGCTTTGGGGTCTATTTTTGTTACTATGGTAATCAATGTTACATCACATGCAAACCTTATGTGTCTAATATATGTATTCAAAATTTTGTGTGTTTCTTATGGCAACAATGCTCTACACACACGGGAAAACAAAATGGTGGAGTCTAATGCGATATTCACAGCAACTGAGAGCAGAGGAGTGATAAAATTTTTGTTTCTGCAAGGAAAGTCCGCGAAGGATATTCATGGTGATTTGTCGCAGACATTGGGGGATCAATGCCCTTCATATTCCCCAGTTAAGAACTGGGTTGCCAAATTTAAAATGGGCCACTTCAACACTAATGATGAGGAACGTCCTGGACGATTGAGAGTGGTGGTTGTTGTGGAGATCGTTGATGCTGTGCACAACCTCATACTGGAGAATCTATTAATTTAAGCTAAAGCAATAGCAGACATCATGGGGGTTTCCCGTGAGTGTTTGTGTCATTATCCATGGACATTTGGACATGAGGAAGCTATCTGCAAAGTGGGTCCCCAAATATTTGACAACAGATCAGAGAAGCATGCGAGTGAAAACGTCCCGGTCCATTTGTCAGCGTTTCCAGACTGATAAGAACTTCCTAGATCGACTGATCACTATGGATGAGACCTGGATTTATTTGTATGACCCTGAAAACAAGGAGCAGTCAAAAGAGTGGAGGCACAGTGGTTCTCCTCATCCAAAGAAGTTCAGGGTGCAAAAATCAGCCACTAAGGTGATGGCGTCTGTGTTGTGGAATAAGGAGGGCGTGCTGCTAGTGGACTACCCTAGAAAGGTTTACACCATCAATGCAAGGTATTACTGTATTTTTCGTATTATAAGACGCACTTTTCGTCCCAAAAATTTGGGAGGAAAGTGAGAGGTGCGTCTTAAATTCTGAATGTAGCTAACCAGGGTGGTGGAGAGGGGTCGCAAGAGGCCGGAGGAATGCTGTGCGGGCAGGCGGCGGCGGTCGGCACACATATCAGCTGTTTTCAACAGCTGACATGTGTGCCTGCTAGCCGCGGGTGGAATCGCTTCCACCCGCGGCCATTAACCCCTTAAATCTTGCTACCAAAGTCTGGCAGCAAGATCTAAATGCGCGCGGCCATGTTTTTTACTTACCGCCGCCCCCACCGGAAGTCACGTGCGTGATCACGTGACTATCGGTGGTTGCCATCGTAGCACAGGGTCATGTGATGACGCCTGCAGCTATGATGTTTCACTTTCATTTTCCCTTGGCACGGAACAGAGGGAAAAAGAAAGTGACTGTATCTGCTGTTTACAGCTGTATAGCTGTGATCAGCAGATAGATAATAGCGATCGGATTGCTGATCGCTATAGCCCCCTAGGGGGACTAGTAAAATAAAAAAAAAAAGTTTAAAAAAAAACAAAAAACTAAAAGTTCAAATCACCCCCCTTTTCCCCCCATTGAAAATTAAAGGGTTAAAAAATAAATAAATATACACATATTTGGTATCGCCGCGTTCAGAAATGCCCGATCTATCAAAATATAAAATCAATTAATCCGATTGGTAAACGGCGTAGTGGCAAAAAAATTCCAAACGCCAAAATTATGTTTTTTGGTAACCGCAAGTTTTACGCAAAATGCAATAACAGGCGATCAAAACATAGCATCTGCGCAAAAATGGTACCATTAGAAACGTCAGCTCGAGACGCAAAAAATAAGCCATCACTGAGCCATAGATCCCAAAAAATAACGCTACGTGTTTCGGAAAATGGCGCAAAACGTATGCCACTTTTATTGGACAAGCTTGTGAATTTTTTTTAACCCCTTAGATACAAGTAAACCTATACATGTTTGGTGTCTACAAACTCGCACCAACCTCAGGCATCATACTCACACATCAGGTTTACCATATAGTGAACACCGTGAATAAAACATCCCAAAAACTATTGTGCCATCACACTTTTTTTGCAATTTTTCCACATTTGGATTTTTTTTGCTGTTTTCCAGTACACCATATGGTAAAACGTATGGTTTCATTTAAAAGTACAACTTGTCCCGCAAAAAACAAGCCCTCATATGGCAAGATTGACGGAAAAATAAAAAAGTTACGGCTCTCGGAAGAAGGGGAGCAAAAAACAAAAACGCAAAAACGGAAAGTGCCCCGGGGCTGAAGGGGTTAAAGTCACATGCGTTTTGAATACAAATACACTGCTAAATAAAGTTTAAACATACAAACACTATGAAAAAAAGGGAAAAAAATGAAACATAAAATAGCTTATTTTATTAAAATGATAACAGTGTGATAATATTTATGTAAAAAATAACTTTAAATTATTGATTTTCATAAATTTAATTGTCGGACTATGTGTGTGTGTGTAAAGGGACATATCATGCCCATAATTTGAAGTAAAAAACGCATGCGTTTATTTTGTCTAAAAAGCATGTTTTCTGCATCAAAAAAAGCATGTAAAACGCTAGGATTTTGATTTAGGATGCGTTTTGCAAATTCTCATTGACTCTAATGTTAGCAAAACGCTGCCAAAATGGCAAAAACAATTGACATGTTGCTTCTTTAAACGCTGAGTTTTTGCCAAATTTTCTGCAACTGAAACGCTGTGTTTTTAAGAGCATTGTGCGCACAAGAAATCCCAATTTCCCATAGACTTGGCTTGAAAATCAAAACGCAGGCATTTTGGCATTAAAACGCTGCAGTTCAAAACGCTGCGGAAACGCATGAAAAAACGCAAAGTGCGCACATAGCCTTAGGTTGTGTGGCCTTTGTGTATGCAAGCCATATGTGTTCAGTCACTCAATTGAACCAGGAGTCTCTCGCCAGGTATTAAAGGGAACCTGTCACCAGATTTTTGAGGTATAAATCAAAGCTAGCACATTAAGCAGCGCCTGTGCTGCATTCCATAAAGGTGCATGTTATCCCCTGACTCCCCTTGTACACACGACAAATATCTTTTTACAGTCTCCCAAGCTGTAGGTAAATCTTTGGGTCCGGTCCGATGGGCATCCTTAGTTGCAGCTCTTGTATCTCCTCTCCGTTCTGATCGCCATCCTCTTGTGATGATTAACGTAGATGATGCTCCTGCGCCATCCACGTCACTTGGAAAAAAGTCACGCATGCGCAGATACATTCCCATCTCGCGCAAGTGCATTTATGTCATGTGATGTTCTATTCCAACTTTATGTCTCCTTGTTGTTCAGCCTAATACACAATCGTATGGTCTGTGCAGCAGTAACTCCTGACAACCCTTCTCTGAGAACAAGTCCTTAAACTTAAGCCCCCGTCACATTTAACGACTTACCAGCGATCCCGAAAACGATGCGACCTGATAAGGATCGCTGGTAAGTCGCTGGTGAGATGTCACACAGTCAGACCTTACCAACGATGCGGTAACGATGAGCGACCTGTATAACGATGAGCGACCTGTATAGGAGGTCGTTGGTAGGTGTCAAACACAGCGATGCGTCCTGCCCAGCAGGACATCACCCTTGAAGAAAATGGTCCGGACCCTTCGGCAACGACTAGCGATCTCACAGCAGGGGCCAGATTGCTGTTAGGTGTCACACATAACGAGATCACTGGCAAGATCGTTACTGCGTCACAGAAACGGTGATGCAGCAACAATCTCGTTAGCGATCTCGTTGTGTGTGACGGGACCTTTAGACAAAGATTCAGGAATACTGGGGGTAACTGCAGAAACAGTCCCCAGTACAAACTCCACTGTACAATATCCTGAATCTTCCAGTCCACTACAGGGTTGTATAAGATGAGCTATGGGAACCCCAACACAAGTGGTGCTGATAGGTCCTTGAGCACCTGGCAGGTGACCTGCTGAGTATGGGGGACCACAATGTGGAGTTCCAAATAGCGGATGCACTCCTTGAAAAACTGGGAAAGAGGCGACGAGTTGATGGCCACAATCCATATACGATTGGGTAGGACATCCACCCTTAGCCCAGCGGAGCGGGCAAAGTGCTCATTAATAGTATTCGCCCCCACACCACTATCCACAAAGACCTTGATGGTGACCTCCTGACCCTCTATATTTACATTGGCAGGTAACAAAGACTGAGTGGCCAACATGGAGGAGATGCGTAGACACAGGTAGGAATCCTCCCGAGCCTAGCAGTTTTCCACCAACCAGCCTTTTTTTAGGTACCGGAGGACACGTATTGATGAAATGTCCTTTTTTTACCACAGAAGAAGCATGCCCCACCAGACTTATGAGTACAGGATACGTTGATTCCCATTTCAGTGAACGGATCTTGGCCTTGGCCAAAGACACCTTATCGGGTCATTATAAAAGAGGCTGAGCGGGGAGGGGGGGGAAACATCCACAGAATCAAAAACAGGGGAATCGGAGGGCAAAAAAAGTGGGTCACCACTAAGCAGGGAAACTACGATTCCCACCCCTGGGCTTCATTGCCAGAAGAGAGAGGACACAGTCTGAAGTACAGCTTACAGGCCTCATGAAAGGAGACGAACTGACTGCGAATGAGAAAAAAAACGCTCTAGAAGAGGCAGTTTGGGTTCTGGAGCACTAGCCACCAACCGAGCCTGCACCGTAGTTGAAGACTGGGCTTGTAGCTGAACCACCCCTCTCAGCTCGCTCCCTGGAGTGTCAAAACCTGCAGCTGCTTTGCAAGGCCAGTGACCGGATCCATGGGGTATGATAGGATGGACCGATAATACTTGCACGGCGGAAATAACATATAAGGGAGGAAGTAAACAGACAACCGGGAAACTTCCACAAAATACAATAAGATCACCACAGTTCACCAAAATGGGGTCATCACAATAAGACCGAAATCGCTGCAGAAACAGCCGACGCCCAGCTCTGGCTGAACAACTAGGAGACATCAAGTTGCTTGTCAGACTCTGCAGTGTGAACAGACCTTTATGCTGCCATGGCACCTAATGAGTTTGGAACCAAACATTGCATAACAACTTCATAGGTGTGCATGCGCGAACCGGTGAGACGCAAGATTTTGCCTGGGTATGTGGATGATGTCTGCTGCGTCATCCACATACGCGGACAAAATCTTGCACCTGTGCAGAGACTTCACCAATTCGCTCATGTGCACCTATGTATCCACCTCTTCCTGGAGCAGAGTGTAGTGCACCTGCGCAAGCCGGTAATATGTCTCTGCACAGGCACAAGATTTTTCCCAGTCACATGGATGGCGCAGGAAGCGTCATCCATGTCAGTCACCACAAGTGGATCTCGATCAGCACGGAGAGGAGGGACAGGAGCCACAACCAAGGACGCCCATTGGACCAAACCCAATGATTTACATAGAGCATGGGAGAATATAAAAAGGTATTTGTGGGGTGTACAGGGTGTCTCAAGGGATGACATGCACCTTTATGGAATGTAGCACAGGTGCTGCTTAAGGTGCTAGTTTTGGTTTACACCTCAAAAATTTGGTTACAGGTTCCCTTTAATGGACACAGATGCATTGTTCTTATTCAGCAGTCATTTACTAATAGCTATGCACAGTTTTTCTTTAACATAGTTACAGTGGGCACAATACCTGAATATTGTAGGTACGAAACATTTGACTTCAAAGAACACTTCTACTGCAGACTGCTGCATGATTCCTCGTACTATTGCTGCTGTTCCACTGTCCTCTCCCTCGCTATCTGACACCATGGATCAACTCATTAAAGTCATGGAGTCTCCGCACTGCCAGTCGTCTTCAATCCTTGGTGTCCTGCTACAGCTAACGGTTTTCAACCTCCGTTGGACTAAGCTTGTCTACTGGATTTCTCTGTGCCGACCTGTTTGCCCAAGTCAATGCCAGACCTCCACTATAGAACTAGTACCAGGGCTGTGGAGTCGGTAAGCCAAACCTGCAACTCGGACTCCGACTCCTCAATTTCTCTTGCATCGACTCAAACTCTGAATCCGACTCCAACTCACACATATATTGCTTATATTTAAGTGAAAAATGTATTGTAGTACAATGTGAATATCAGACATTTAATCATTTTTATGATACAATAATCAAGATATTTAGATAGAACATAAAATATATTTATTGGAATACTTTAGAACACAAAAAACTAATCAATTGCAAATACGTAATACACTATGTAATATAGATTATATATTGTATATATACACTGTGTACAAAATTATTAGGCAAGTTGTATTTTAGAGGATTATTTTTATTATTGATCAACAACTATGTTCTCAATCAACCCAAAAGACTCATAAATATCAAAGCTTAATATTTTTTGAAGTTGGAGTAGGTTTTTTTTTTAGATTTGGCTATCTTAGGGGAATATCTGTTTGTGCAGGTAACTATTACTGTGCAGAATTATTAGGCACCTTAATAAAAACCAAATATATTCCCATCTCACTTGTATATTTTCACCAAGTAAACCAATATAACTGCACAAAATTTAGAAATAAACATATCTGACATGCAAAAACAAAACCCAAAAAAATGAGTGACCAATATAGCCACCTTTCTTTATGATGACACTCAACAGCCTACCATCCATATATTCTGTCAGTTGCTTGATCTGTTTACGATCAACATTGCGTGCAGCAGCCACCACAGCCTCCCAGACACTGTTCCGAGAGGTGTACTGTTTTCCCTCCCTGTAGATCTCACATTATATGAGGGACCACAGGTTCTCTATGGGGTTCAGATCAGGTGAACAAGGGGGCCTTGTCATTATGTTTTCATCTTTTAGACCTCTACTGGCCAGTCACGCTGTGGAGTAGTTGGATGCATGTGATGGAGCATTTTCCTGCATGAAAATCATGTTTTTCTTGAACGATACCAACTTCTTCCTGTACCACTGCTTGAAGAAGTGGTCTTCCAGAAACTGGCAGTAGGTCTGGGAGTTGAGATTCACTCCATCCTCAACCCGAAAAGGTCCCTAAGTTCATCTTTGATGATACCAGCCCATACCAGTACCCCACGTCCACTTCCTGGCGTCTGAGTCGGAGTGGAGCTCTCTGCCCTTTACTGATCCAGCCTCTGACCCATCCATCTGGCCCATCAAGAGTCACTCTCATTTCATCAGTCCATAAAACCTTTGAAAAATCAGTCTTAAGATATTTCTTGGCCCAGTCTTGATGTTTTATCTTATGTTTCTTGTTCAAAGGTGGTCGTTTTTCAGCCTTCCTGACCTTGGCCATGTCCCTGAGTATGGCATACCTTGAACTTTTTGATACTCCAGTACGTTGCAGCTCTGTAATATGGCCAAACTGGTGGCAAATGGCATCTTGGCAGCTTCACGCTTGATTTTCCTCAATTCATTGGCAGTTATTTTGCGCCTTTTTTGCCCAACATGTTTCTTGCTACCCTGTTGGCTAGTTGCCATGAAACGCTTGATTATTTGGTGATCACGCTTCAAAAGTTTGGCAATTTCAAGACTGCAGCATCCCTCTGCAAGACATCTCACAATTTTGGACTTTTCAGAGCTCGTCAAATCTCTCTTCTGACCCATTTTGCCAAAGGAAAGGAAGTTGCCTAATAATTAAGCACCTTATATAGGGTGTTGATGTCATTTCACCACACCCCTCCTCATTACAGAGATGCACATCACCTGATTTACTTAATTGGTAGTTGGCTCTCAAGCCTATACAGCTTGGAGTAGGACAACATCTATAAAAAGTATCATGTGATCAAAATACTCATTTGCCTAATAATTCTGCACACAGTGTATAACATATGTAATAAACTATGTAAGTGGCAAAAAAAACAGTTTTCAACAAAAACATACTAAATAACATTTGTGCAGTCTATGAATTTGTTGTAAGAAATAGAATTGCTTCCATCAGATCCTCCTTCATAGATGACCTCAAAACTGACCTAATAATTTTAAGGCTAGAGAACAACCTCTCCACACTAGGGTTAGAGGCAAAGCTGTAACCACATGGGCAACATCTCTAACAATTTCCGGGTATAAAGGAATTGCCTCATGCATAGTCAGTTTTGATGAACGGTTAAAGTTTTCTATGTCTTTGAGAGCAAGTGAAAAATTTTGCTGAAATATGGTCAATCTGCTTGCTATAGGAGACGGAGTGAAATCTTGCCTGTTCCATGTCATCCAAATACTTGTCAAAGTTAAACTCCTCATCTGATGAGGATGAAGATATGGCAGCAGTAGCACTGTCAGGACCCAAGTCCTCTTGTGCCTGGCAGTCCTGTAGGCCACTCATCCTAAAAGAAGCTACCTCAGTCAGAGCTTCTTTTCCTTTTGTAAGCTGTTGATCATCAAGCAGTATACGATGACTTGGGTCTACATAAACATCTGCCAGAAGAATTTTATTTTCCAATAGCTGTGTGTCTCTCCATTTCATTGAAGCAGAAATGCCATCTGCGATTAAACCTCCTCTTTGGGACAGGCAAGATAGCAAGTTCTTCCACTCCCTCATGAAAATGCCAGGAGTTAAATCCTCAGCTTGTAATTTTTTAGTCATGGTAAATGGGTGATTAAGCAATTCCTTCAATTCAGCCACCTGTGTCCATTGATCTTCATTTAGAGTTACCTGAGGGTGTGCCATATTTATAAGTATCAGAAATGGTTTTTGTTCAAGCAATCGCTCAATCATTAAATTAAATAAGTGCTGCCCTACCGAGTGGCTTGATCACCAATTGCCCCTTTCCCAACACGTCTCTTCAAGATGGAATCAATTTTAGTGGTTCTGGCGGCAATAACCAATTTCCTTACTTTTCCAATCAGATTTCCAGCATGTCCCTCTTGCAGACTATCTCTTATTGCCAGCTGCAGCGTGTGTACAACACAGTGTATGTGATGAATATGAAAGTGTTTTGAAGCAGCTTCAACAAGATCATCTAATCCTAAAGTATAATTTTGCTGTTCTTCTGTTGTAATATAATAATAATATATTTATTCATTTATATAGCGCTGTTAATTCCACAGCACTTTACATACATTGTCAACACTGTCCCCATCGGGGCTCACAATCTAAATTCCCTATCAGTATGTTTTTGGAGTGTGGGAGGAAACCAGAGAACCCGGAGGAAACCCACGCAAACACAGGGAGAACATACAAACTCCTTGCAGATGTTGTACTTGGTGGAAATTGAACCCAGGACCCCTCCGCTGCAAGGCTGCAGTGCTAACCACTGAGCCACTGTGCCGCCCATATCTGTTTGTTCCTTAGTTACATGAACAGCACTGTGGCTCCATCTCTAACATACTAAATCCTAAATTTTCTTCTAGCTGTTGTTCATTTACTCTCATTCATCAGTTTAATTGTACTTATCATGTTTGAAGCATTGTCCGATATTTTTTTAATCTGCTTTTGCTATTGAAAACATTATATATGAGCTCAAAAAACTTTCAGGTGATGCAGTTTTTTAAAAAGCTGATCTGCTTTTGCAGCTGAAAAACGTATCCTCAAAAAAACGCTGCAAAATCACTGTGTGTGAATGTAGCCTTAGATCAGGAATAGAACAGCAATTTATAGGACATTTCATAAGTTTCGTAAATTACTATGAAAAAATATTCAGCAAATTCTGCATTGAACTACTGTACCCAATTTATTATATATTTTAGGAATTGGAGTCGGCCCATTTTATACCGACTCCACCAAAATGAACTCCGACTCCACAACTCCAACTCCAGAGGCCTGACTAGTACTACTGGAAACAGTCGCAACCCAAGTTGCCCGGGTTGGAGTCTGGTACGCATTACAGTGGGATACAGGTACTCTGTTGTTCTGTCCTGTGTTGCAGTCTCTAATACAGGTTTTAGGCCTTGCCACAACAACTATGTCTCTGGGCCTTTGGTATAAAGCTGGCTTGCGCACTCACTTTTCCAAACTTAACTCTAACTACTCTACTGTCCTCTGTCTCTGCCCGACTATATCTTATATTCTTATAACCAACTCCTCCCATTATTCTTAACTGTTTACCATCTTAATACCTGTGTCACTAGGCAACCTCCAATACCTTGCCAAGGAGCAGTACCAAAAATTGACCACTAGATGGCAACATACGTAAAATAAGCATTAAGACATTTTTCACATCAACACTATTTTCATAATTGTCTTCTTGAGACCATTTACATATTCAGTTCGGGGCCCATAAAGCCCCGCACCACTTACACTTCCATGAAGACAACTTTTGGACAGACTTCTTTAAACAATAGATGGGTGTAGCTGGATCTTATTGGTCAAATGGTTGTATTCAGCCACCTTGAGTCAGAACCACTTTTTGCTGAAGTTCCTGCTGCAAGTCTTTTGGGGGTATGTCTCTACCAGCTTTGCAAATCTAGAGGCTGAAAGTTTTTCCCAATCTTCTCTGGAAAATTGCTCTAGCTCAGTGAGATTGCATGGAGGCATCTGTGATCAGCAATTTTCAAGTCTTGTCACAGATTCTCAATGGGATTTAGGTCTAGACTTTGGCTGGGCCATTTAAACACATGAATAGGCTTTGAGCTAAACCATTACATTGTAGTTCTGGCAGACTATTTAAGGTTGTTGTCCTGCTGGAAGGTGAACCTGCTCCCCATTCTCACGTTTCACTCCAGAATTGTCCTGTATTTAGCTATTTTCCCATCAACTCTGATCAGCATTTCTATCCCTGCTGAAGAAAAGCTTCCCCACAGCATAATGCTGCCATCACCATGTTTCGTAGAGGGGATGGTATATTCAGATTGATGTGCAGTGTTAGTTTTCTGCTATACATAGCGTTTTGCATTTCGCCTAAAACGTTTTTTGGTCTCATTTGACCTGTGCACCTCCTTCCACATGGTAGATGTGTCCCCTACATGGCATTCTGCTAATTACATACAGGACTTGACTTGATTCTTCCACCTAAGCTGTGGATCTCTGCAGTTCCTTCAGAGTGACCATGGGCCTCTTGGCTGCTTCTCTCATTAGTGCTCTCCTTGCTTGGGTTGTCAATTTAGATGGACAGCCAAAGGTAGGTTTGCAGTTGGGCCATACTCCTTCCATGTTTTGTATTATGGATTGAACAGTGCTGAACAGAGGGATGTTAGGAGCTTGGGCTATTTTTTTATAACCTAACCCTGCTTTCCTCTTTTCTACAACTTTATCACGGACCTGTATGGTGTGTTCCATGGTTTTCATGATGCTGTTCGATCCCTAATATTATCATACAAACCTCTGAGGCCTTCACAGAACTGTAGTTATACTGAAAAGTAATTACACACAGGTGAACTAAAATTAATAATTTGATGACTTCTGGAGGGTACTGAGGAATTTATTTACAGGTAACAGACTACAGGGGGCTGAATATAAATGCACATCACAATTTTCAGATTGATAGTTTTTAAATATTTACAAAGCCATGTGTAATTTTCTTTATACTTCACAAATACTTGCTACTTTTTGTTGATATATCATATAAAATTCCAATAAAATGCATTTAAGTTTGTGGGTGTAATGTTAAAAAATGCGGAAAAGCTAACAGGGTGTGAATAACTTTTCATGCAATACCATCAGGGAGGCATCTGATTGACTCCAAATGTATTCTGCAGCAAAACAAGGACCCCAAACATACAGCCAATATTATTAAGAGTTATGTTTAGCATAAAAAAAGAAGGAATCCTAGAAGGGATGTTATGGCCTCCACATAGCCCTGATCTCAAATTAACAGAGTGTGTTTGTTATTATACCAAAGATAAGAAAGATTTGTGCAAGCCTACATCAACAGAAGATCTGTGGTTAGTTAGACAAAATGTTTGGTACAACCTCCCTGCTGAGTTCCTTCCAAAACTTTGTGTAAGAGTACCTAGAAGAATAGATGCTGTTTTGAAGGCAAAGGATGGTCAAACTAAATATTGATTTGATTTACATTTTATTTTGTTCATTCACTTTGCATTTTGATAATTAATAAGAATAAACTATTAACACTTCTATTTATGAAAGCATTCTTAAGGCTACTTTACACACTGCGATATCGGTCCCGATATCGCTAGTGTGCGTACCCGCCCCCATCTGTTGCGCGACACGGGCATATCGCTGCCCGTGCCGCACAACATCGCCCAGAGCCGTCACACATACTTACCTGTCCGGCGACGTCGCTGTGACCGGCGAACCGCCTCCTTTCTAAGGGGGCGGTCCGTGCGGCGTCACAGCGACGTCACTGAACCGCCGCCCAATCGCAGCAGAGGGGCGGAGATGAGCGGGACGTAACATCCCGCCCACCTCCTTCCTTCCGCATAGCGGCCGGGAGGCAGGTAGGGAGACGTTCCTCGCTCCTGCGGCGTCACACGCAGCGATGTGTGATGCCGCAGGAACGAGGAACAACCTCGTTACTGCTGAAGTAACGATAATTGGGAATGGACCCCCGTGTCGCCGATTAGCGATTTTTCACTGTTTTGCAACGATGCAAAATCGCTAATCGATGTCACACGCAACGGCATCGCTAATGCGGCCGGATGTGCGTCACGAATTCCGTGACCCCAACGACTCCGCATTAGCGATGTCGTAGCGTGTAAAGCCCGCTTTACTCTGCAGCATTTTTCCCACACCTGCTTAAAACGTTTGCACCCTACTTTTTATGTCTTTTTAAATTGCAATATTAGACTTTGGAGATGTTTAGTTGAGATGATGGGGATCTGTAGAGCCACTTACGTCATCTTTAAGGAGTTAACCTGGCAGGATCACTCGTTTAAGGAATTCTTGGTCTATGTTCACTTTCAACCCTTTGCCCTGTTTTATTTTAGACTCTGCTATAGTGTGTATATCTTATTTTTCACTGGTCTCACTGTTAAATATCAAAAATAGCAACAAGAAGAGGAGATAAAAACTCCCCCAAAAATGTATTATAAAATGTACTTACAGAAAAAAAGGGCAACCAGTCTAGTTAGCCTAGGCCAACACATCTAATGCACAAACAGGATGCAGACAAGCCTCTCAACATGATGGACACTTCACAGGTGCAAGGTAAATTGCACACTAGTGGCGTGCATAGGGCACTGTTCATCACCTATTACCACGCCCTTACTATTAGATAATAGTACTATTATTATTTAATAGTAAGGGCGTGGTAATAGGTTGCTGGCTGGACACCATGCGCATACAAGTGTGAACAGTGCCCTATGCGCGCCACTAGTGTGCAATTTACCTTGCACCTGTGAAGTGTCCATCATGTTGAGAGGCTTGTCTGCATCCTGTTTGTGCATTAGATGTGTTGCCCTGGGCTAACTGGACTGGTTGCCCTTTTTTGCTGTGAGTACATTTTATAATACATTTTTGGGGGAGTTTTTATCTCCTCTTCTTGTTGCTATTTTTGATATTTATCAGTGTAGGGACCCGCAAGCGTGAGGATCCGTGATGAGGATTGTGGGCTTACGTACATTGGCCAATTTACAAACTAATGTCTCACTGTATTGGATATCGGTTTTGATGTGAAGTACTTTTTGCTGATATGGATGCTTTGTGCCTTTCATGATAGTTAATAGTTTGGTTCTTGAAGGGGATATTTTTCACCCCTACTATTTGGAATCTCCTGGTGCAGTAATCTTCAGTCTATGCGCCAGATCTCATCTGCATACCTTAACTGACAGTGATTTGATGAGTAGGCTTTTGTGGTGTGTCAAGAACGACACCAAGAAAAGGAGACCAGTAGGGACCAGTTAAATAGTATGGTCCTATACTTGACTCTGTTTCATACAATCTGGGAACCGGAATCAGACAAAATAAAAAGATCATGTCACTGATGGGAGCAGGCTTGGCTTACCTTACAATGAGTGACACCGGTTTCTTGATTGGAAGTAGCAGAGCAGTTACCCACACAAAGATGTGCTCCCAGGAGCAGCGTAAGTAATAAAAGTATATTAGAAAACTGCTTGTTAGGAAAAGTTAGAACACTTGAAAGGGGATAAAATAGTAGTGGGAAAACCCCTTTAAGGCTTCCATACATATGAGATAAATGTTGGCTACTCTTTGGTCTCTCCCATACACAGGAACGCTCAGCTCGGTCAACTGCTCCATTGTTCTCAAAAAGAGAGCTGCTGCTAAACTCCAATGATGGCTTAGTGGAAAAAAAGGATCATCCACTGAAATTCAGAAGACCGGATATTTCTCTATCGCAACATCATCTGTTGGTAGAGAGTTTTAAGGCCACCATGCATATTAGACAGTAGACAGATCCCGCCAATATCAGTAGGTTCGGCCAACTTTTGTCTAACTAGTATAGGGAACCTTTAGCTTTAGGGGTACTTTACACGTTGCGACATCGCTAGCATCAGCTAGCGATGCCGAGCGCAATAGTACCCGCCCCCGTCGCACATGCGATATGTGGTGATTGCTGCCGTAGTGAACATTATCGCTACGGGAGCATCACACGCACATACCTGGTCGGCGACGTCGCTGTGACTGCCGAACAATCCCTCCTTCAAGGAGGAGGTGCGTTCGGCGTCACAGCGACGTCACCGCAACGTCACTAATTGGCCGGCCAATAGAAGCGGAGGAGTGGAGATGAGCGGGACATAACATCCCGCCCACCTTATCCCTTCCGCATTGCCGTTGGGACACAGGTAAGGAGATGTTTGTCGCTCCTGCGGGTTTACACACAGCGACATATAGACCTGCAGGAACGACAAACAACATCGTACCTACGGTCGTATCGACATTATGGAAATGAACGACGTTACACAGATCAGCGAGATTGTACGCTTTTGTTCTCGTTCATTGTTCCACCTAGGATTTACATGTTGCGATGTCGCTACCGGCGCCGGATGTGCGTCACTAACGACGTGACCCCGACGATATAGTGGTAGCGATGTCGCAACGTGTAAAGTACCCCTTAGTCTCAGGAGCCAGGATCCCCTAACTACACTGTGGCCTAGGTCCGCATGGCCCCTACTATTGCTCCTTAGTTGAAGATTCTTAGCTAATTATCCAAAAAAAGTCTTGAACCTCTCAAAAAAAAATCATATTCATCCTTACCAATCCCAACAGATCCAGTTTAAGCGCTTTCTCAGTTCTTGCTGTCCTCTTCTTTCTGGTCCTGTCCTTGACACATTGAAAAACACCCAATTAGGTTTTCACTGGCTATGGTGGGTCACCTTTGTGAATGGTAATTAGATGAGTGGGCTTTTCTGGTGTGTCAAGTACAACACTAATAAGCAGTGTAAAAGTGTGTAAGCCGTGGAATAAAGGTATAGTCTTATACCTACTATTGTTCCATAATTGGAGCTCCTTATCACTTTGCTTTTAGATAGAAGCAATGAGGGATTCATATGAAGTCCCAACAACTAATAAGATATATTGAAGACAAGGTACCTTGTATCATCAGGAGTTTTAAAACAAATTTTATTTTGTACCGCTATGCTCCTTTCATGAATTTACATACTGCCACGCAAGTGTACACCTTTGTCACAAGTGTCTCTCATGCTTGAGAGACTTGTGACAGCACTGGGACCGGAGCTTCACATTGCTCTGTGATTTTAAATGGGTTTTGCTTTCTGTTGGTGCAGCAAGGGTTAAAGTGTTATTCTCATCTCCATGATCCTATCCTAATATGTAGTATGTGTAATAATATTAATATTAGCAAACACTGTAACTCCAATTAGAAATGTAGTATAGTTCTTCTGATTCACTATATCGCGTACCTCATGTTCAGGGCATTGCAGGACCTTCGGTATCCATGGTTACGACCACACATATACTCACAGTTAGTTAATAAGTTGTTAGTGGTCATAACCATGGATGCCTAATGTCCTGCAATGTACTGAATATGAGGTAAGCAATATAGTGAATCAGGAGAACTATACAACATTTCTAATTAGAGGTATTTGCTGATATTATTATGTATCATTATAGCGTCATTTATTCTATAGTGCTTTACAAGTGAAAAGGGGTATACATAATAAAAACAAGTACAATAGTCATGAACAAATACAACACACACACTCTATTACAGTAGGAAAGAGGACTACACCTACTACATATTGAATTAGGATCTTGGAGATGGGAATACCCCTTTAATGACATTTTCCTTGCTAATAGCTCCGGGTAGGTTCACCTTAGGTGCAGCTGGTTTGTGACCACTCTCATCACCGTTAAATAGTCACATGATCCATCACCTGATTCCAGTAACAGAATCTCATTCTGTTTCTGACCACCGTGGAGCGAGGAAATTTTCTAGGCGCTGTTGGTGTTATACTGCTGAAGCTTAGCTGTTGCATTGCTACATTTTGGAGCCTAGTCGGAAGCAGCCTCAGTGTCTGGCTGCAGCAGTGAAGTTTATTTGTATATCCTTTTGTCCTCCTTTTCCTGTGTGTGTTATTACTGTAGTAGTGACGTCTAGCATACTCACTGGCCTTGTCACTATCCCAGGGTCTATGGAGAGACAGTAATGGACTAGGCACGTGACAGTGACGAGTACAAGGACTCATATAGAGACGTTAAGGGAGGGGACCAGACACAGGTTAGAGTCAGGAGGTGATCCATCCCCCACTTCCTATTGTCAAGGTCCTTCTCTCCTTTACCATCTCCATTGATACCTGTGTATCTTGCCCAACAGTTGTTGGTCCATGTGCATCTGTCACTCCATTTGTAGGACATTCACCAATCCGAGCGTGACAACCTTAAATATTTGGGGCTTTTTTGATGTTGCAGAGTTTCTCTGGCATTTCTGCACCAATTAGCTAAATCAAGTTACTTCCATTTTTTTAGTATTTTGAGTGCATTTTTTATACATTCTTTTCATTGTGATTTTTTTTTCTGCTGTGGCTTTTGTCTCCTTTGGCTATTTCATATTATAAATAAAACTGCTTTGTTTTAAGCCCGCTTTACACGCTGCAATGTATCTTACAATGTGTCGGCGGGGTCACGTCGTAAGTGACGAACATCCGGCATTGTAAGTACATTGCAGTGTGTGACAGGTACGTGCGATTGCGATTGAACGTTAAAACGTTCATCGCATACACATCATACCTGTCTCTAGAATTGCACGTCAGATTGTTCATCGTACCCGGGGTAGCACACATCGCAGTGTGTGACACCATGGGAACGATGAACAGATCTTACCAGCGTCCTGCAGCTCCCAGCCCACAATGCGGAAGGAAGGAGGTGGGCGGGATGTTTACGTCCCGCTCAGCTCCGCCCCTCCACTTCTATTGGCCGGCTGCCTCCAGGAAGTGGATGTTCACCTCCCACAGCGAGGTCGTATGGACGGGTAAGTATGTGTGACGGGGGTTACTCGTATGTGCGGCACGTTCAACAAATTGAACGTGCCACACATACGATGGGAGCGTTGCAAATCGCATACAAGATCGTATGCGCAATTGCAACGTGTAAAGCGGGCTTCAGAAACTACCAGTTACTTAGCTTTGATAAAATTTTCGTAATAAAATCATGCGGTTTTACTTAATTTTCCCTGTGAAAAGGCACTAAAAATGCATATGCATTTTTCATCTATGGATTTTCGTCATGCCATTCAAGTCTATGGGGAAAATCAAGAAATAAAATCCATATTTACCTCTACAGAAATTTTCATGTTGCTGACTTCAAAATCACTCCGCAAGTCAGTTTATACATTGTTAACCCCTTTATGACCGCCCACTGTAGATAAACGTCGGCACTTGCTGGGCTTTGTGCAGCACTGTTGTTTTTCACAGTTGGCGGGTATGAGGGGATTGCAACCTCCAGAGTCCCGCAGGTGTAGGAATTCCGATGCAGAACGCTAGTTCTGACCGGAAACATCATAGGGACCTGAATGGATCAGGTCCCATTGATATTATCCCTTTGCTATCTTCAATATGCCTCTATCATTAGCCGCTCAGTCATATAGAAGTTTGTGAAAGAGAGTGGGCTCCTTCTCACTCCCCTCAGGCACTCCCGTGACATGATCATGGAAGAGCTGAGGGTCATTATTGCAGCAAGATCAAATGATGACCTCCAGGTCTGTAAAGTATGGTGGCCTGACCCCTTAACTTAACACCTGCAGCTCTATCTCCCTTACAAGAAACGTTTAAATTTGCTTGGAAAGATCATAATTTAAAATATTTAGGTGTATACTTAACAAAATCATATGATACACTTTATAGACACAACTTCCCTGCTTTTTTTGAAATACTAAAAGCTCTACTATCTAAATGGTCAAAGCTACATCTTGCCTGTTTTGGATGGGCAGCCGCCATTAAAAATGACTGTTCTTCCAAAATTCTTATATTTGCTTAGACATTACCAATTGCAATATCAAGATCAACAATTAGGAGGTTTCAATCTGTACAAGTTCCTGTGAAGCTATAAACGCAATGAAATTTCCCATTTGGTCTTGTTGGATACCATGGAAAAGTGAACATTTGCCTTCCCAGATATGTGGAAATATTACCTTGCAATCCACCTTAGATGTATTCCAACCTGGACTACCCTAGACACAAATAGCAAGTGATCAGAAATAGAAAAAATTTGGTTGGCTACAATTCATCCAAACGCCTTCATGTGGCCCAACTTTAAAATATCAACCTGCTGGGACCCATGGCCTTCACAAAAAATAACTGGATATTAGCCACTAAAGTCTTCCACTTCCCCTAAACCCCCAATGACTCTATTTCTCTTTACTCCATTGCGATAAGATAGCTCAATGTGAAAGGTAACTACAGCATATATTAAAGCCTGACTCTTCTCTTTTGCAATCATAATAGACGCACTCACTAATTCTGTGCTATTCTTCCCGACCCTGATGGAAAAGTTTCAGATTCCCTCCTGAGCCTATTTTACGTATATTAGGCACCTCACTGTGACATCCATAAAATTTACTATGTTTTCAAGACCAACCCCATTCAAATGCCTTTGCAGAAAAGTAACCTCAACGATAGGTTTAATCTCAGACATATATAACATACTTCTTTCACATAATATAACCAAATACTTCTATATGACCAATTAGGAATCATATCTGGGTAGAGAAATCCCATGCCTGTGTGGCAAATTATATGGACAAAGGCAGCTAAGACCTCTCTATATACAAAAAGAAAACCAATTCAAAATATGAATGCACTCTCATCAGACCAATACTGGAGATGTCTAAGAGCAGTGGGGACTCTGCCCTACATATTTTGGGATTGCGAGATTATCTCTCGATTATGGGTTGAGGTTCGTAATCTTGTATACCAAGTACTGGGCCAGAGGGTTCCATTAGATCCGTTTACTTATCTGCTAAATATCCCACCCTGGGAATATGGGTAGGGATTCGGCCAGGTTACTCCTACATACAGTGTGACCACCCATATTCTGTCCACCGCCATTAACATGAGAACGGCGGCAGCTATAGGCATAGAAGTGGTGTCTAGGTATAATAAAGTAGCTATGCGCTACGCAATGACACCACCTATAGCGCCACCTGGTGGAAAACAATGGAGTTAGCATTTTTATCTCGAAAACGGAATGAGATAGAGAAAAAAAAGTGAATTACAAAGTTGTAGGGCATCATCAATTCAATACGAATCGATACCTTGCATATAGAAATGCTATGATTAGAACGTGTAAAACTCACAAGGCTGCGGACGTGAAGCGATACCTCATGGAGACCTTCCTACAAGTCATTGGGTATGGTGGCTAACCTGACCCCATTGGACTTCTTTCTGTGAGGTCACATCAAACAGCAGGTGTATGCGACCCCTCCACCAACATTGCAGAACCTACGACGACGTATCACAGATGCTTGTGCAAACGTATCACCTACCATATTGCACAATGTGCAGCAAGATACAGTATGCTGTCCAGAGTCCAGATGTCCATTGCAGCTGACGGTGGCCACTTTGAGCATCAAAGTTAAATGAGCGCCATATGCATGACCAGCATTCAATGTTTTGGCGGGGGTCATGGGTTTCATATAGCATTTCTGTATGCAAGGTGTCGATTCGTATTGAATTGATGATGCCCTACAATTTTTTAATTCACATTTTTTCTCTATCTCGTTCCGTTTTCAAGATAAAAATGTTAACTCCGTTGTTTTCCACCAGGTGGTGCTATAGGTGATTTCATTGCGTAGCACATGGTTACTTTACTATACCTAGACACCACTTCTATGCCTATAGCTGCTGCCGTTCTCAAATAATGGCGTTGGACAGGATATGGGTGGGCACACTGTATAGTGACCTCGGCAAAATGTCTCATTGCATTGCGCTGGAAACAGAGCTCTTCCATATCAAGACCTACGGATAAGGACAAATGAGGCGAGAATAGTGGAATACCTAACCACCTGCATTAACAACCAAATGGACTTATTCCATCGGGTATCAGCATTGTGGGATCTCTATGTGGCCGGATTAAGAGATAGAAAGCTCAAGAAACAGCTTCTCTCCTTTTCACTATATCTCAGACACCCCTTGCCTATTTCTTGGTTTTCCTTTTCTCGTGTCTTTCCCGTATTATCTATGTTATTGTCGTATTTTTATTTTTTTCTAGCATTGATATAAAAATCTTTAAAATAAACAGTTTTAAAAAAAGTATGGTGGCCTGTTAGACCCAGCCAGCAGCAAGGTCTGACATGCGATTGCTAATCTGACACTGGCAGTATAATGCATTGCCAAGCTATTGCATGGCAATGCATACCAGCAATCAAACTAATAAAAGTTAAAGTTCCATAGAGGGACTAAGTAAAAAAAAAAAGATTAAAAACAAGCAAAAAAAAAAAGAGTAAAATATTAAAAAAATAAAATCACAAAAAAACAAACGAAAACATTATACAGAATAATACACTTATCTATATAAAAATAAAATAAAACAAAAAAAGTACACATATTTGGTATTGCCACATCCAGAATAACCTTTTCTATAAACCTGTCACATTATTTAACCACTTCAGTGAACAGCTTAAAAAATAAATAAAAATTTGGTAAAAAATGTTTTTTCATCATACCACTGAAAAAAGCAATCAAAAAGTTTAACATAAATAAAAATGATATTGCTTTAAACATCATCTTGTCCTGCTATAAACAGAGCTGTATCGCCACTTATCAGTAGAAATATAAAAAAAAGTTATAGCTCTGAGAATAAAGCAATGCAAACATTTTTTTTTTCTAAAAAATGTTTTTATTGTGTACTAGCTGTACTACCCGGCTTCGACCGGGTTAATAACTGCTGTTAACAAAATAGAATGTATTAACAAAAATGTATTCTGCACACAAAAAACACAAAACAAATAGATATAAATGTAATTATAATGTCTGTCTCCCTCCCCCTCTGTATAGATCTCTCTGTCTCTCTCTCTCTTTGTCTGTCTGTCTCTTTCCCTGTCTGTCTCTGACTGTCTCTGTCTCTTTCTCCGTCTGTCTCAATCTCTTTCCCTGTCTGTCTATCTATCTCTTTCCCTGTCTGCTAATCGATCTCTGTCACTTTCCCTGTCTGTCTCTTTCCCTGTCTGTCTCTTTCCCTCTCTTTCCCTGTCTGTCTCTTTCCCTGTCTGTCTCTTTCCCTCTCTTTCCCTGTCTGTCTGTTTCCCTGTGTCTGTCTCTGTCTCTTTGTGTCTGTCTCTTTACCTGTCTGTGTCTGTCTCTTAACCTGTCTCTCTCTTTCCCTCACTTTCCCTGTCTGTCTCTTTCCCTGTCAGTCTGTCTCTTTGTCTGTGTCTGTCTCATTGTGTCTGTCTCTTTCCCTGTCTATGTCTGTTTCTTACCCTGTCTGTGTCTGCCTCTTTCCCTGTCTGTCTCTTTCCCTGGCTGCATTGTGACACGTCAACATTCCATTTAAGGGCGTGGCTGCGCATTCTTCTGAAGTTCTGGCTGCACTGTGGCTCCCAGCTCCATTCGCTTTAATGGAGGCAGGTTTTTTGGTGAATAACTGTAAAGCGCGGGGTTAAAATTTCCCCTCAAAACATAGCCTATAACGCTTTCGGGGTCCAGAAGTGTGAGTATGCAAAATTTTGTGGCTGTAGCTGCGACGGTGCAGATGCCAATCCCGGACATGCACATGCATGCGCGCGCGCACACACACACACACACACACACACACACACACACACACACACACACACACACACACACACACATTCAGCTTTATATATTAGATTAGCGGCAAAACATTAAAAATATTGTATAAACGTGGTATTGCTTTCATCGCAGTGATCTGAAGAATAAAGCTGTCTTTTTACCTCTACTAAGGAGTAAACGGTGTTACAAAAAAAAGATACTGAATTGCTTTTGCATGTTCATTCTGCTGCCAAAAAATCGGAATAAAAAATTATCCAAAAATGTTATGTGCCCAAAAGTGGTACCAATAGAAATGTCATCTCGTCATGCAATAAACGAGCTCTCACATAACTGTCGGCAGAAATCTAGAAAAATAATAGCTCTCAACATATGTTGATGCAAACCCTTTTTTTTTGTAAAAAAAAAAACGTTTTTAGTGTGTGATAGTAGCCAAACATAAAAAAACCTAAAAAAATCTGGTATCACTGCATTTACATCTCCCTGAAGAATAGAACTGTCTGATCACTTATACCGCACGTTGATTGACGTAATAAATGAAAGTGATTCTTGACCTGCTGCTGATTTATTCATTCTACTTCCCAAAGATTGCTGTAAGGCTTGGCTAACATTTTTCCTGTGCTCTACGCTGAGCGCTTACATGTGAATCAGACAGACTCATTGACAGAAGATTCCGTATTTTGGACTGTGTCTACCTATGATCCGGCAGTGTCCATCTTTTCAGTGGTGCATAAAAGTACAGTTAACAAGTTTTGTGCACTTCTGAAAAGGATACAGCTGAACATAAACTAAAAAGAGCCCAGTGTAACTGTGCTCCCTCATTATAGTGAATGGAATACTAGGGGGTGTCACCTGAATCACGACATTCTGAGATTTAGATGGAAACCCCTAAGGGGTACTTTGCACGTTGCAACATCGCTAGCCAATGCTAGCGATGCCAAGCGCGATAGTACCCGGCCCCGTCGCAGATGCAATATCTTGTGATAGCTACCGTAGCGAACATTATCGCTACGGCAGCTTCACACGCACTTACCTGCCCTGCGACGTCGCTCTGGCCGGCGACCCGCCTCCTTCCTAAGGGGGTGGGTCGTGCGGCGTCACAGCGACGTCACACGGCAGGCGGCCAATAGAAGCGGAGGGGCGGAGATGAGCAGGACGTAAACATCCCGCCCACCTCATTCCTTCTGCATAGCCGGTGGAGGCAGGTAAGGAGATGTTCCTCGCTCCTACGGCTTCACACACAGCGATGTGTGCTGCCGCAGGAATGAGGAACAACGTCGTATCTCCTATTGGTGCGACATTCTGAAAATGTCCGACGCTACACAGATCACCGATTTACGACACTTTTGCGATTGTTTATCGGCGCATCTAGGCTTTACATGCGACATCGTTACCAGCGCCGGATGTGCGTCACTTTCAATTTGACCCCGACGATATGGCAGAAGCGATGTCGCAACGTGCAAAGTACCCCTAAGTTAGTGCTTAGCATAAAGCACAGGATAAATGTGATCCGAATATTATAGAAAAAATTCCCAATGAAAGCTTCAACTCAATCCGCAAAAAAAAACAACAAAAAAAAAAACAAGTCCCCACTCAGATCTGCCATCTGTCAATGGAAATATAGGGGTTTTTTTACATTATTGGTAACACAAAGACTTTGAAGACTTTGAAAAGGCACTATGTCTCCCCCAAAAGAAATCCAGCAAAATCAGCACTCCCAAATCCAAATGCCGCCCTCCATTCTGAGTCCCACAATGCACCTAAACCATATTTAGCGTCCACTTTTGGCATTACTGTAGTGAGTAGTGCCCCCTTTACAGGGTGCGTTTCTCCAGAAGTATAGCACTAAAATGGCCGATTTGCAATTTTCACTCAGCAACTTCCACTGCTTGTTTTTGTTTCTGGAAAACACCCATGAAGTCAAAATTGTAGCTAAATTCCCAGAGGGGTATAGTTTCCAAAATAAAGTCACTTGTGGGAAATTTTGCTCTTCTAGCACCTTTAGGCTTTACAGTCATATGAAAAAGTTTGGGCACCCCTATTAATGTTAACCTTTTTTCTTTATAACAATTTGGGTTTTTGCAACAGCTATTTCAGTTTCATATATCTAATAACTGATGGACTGAGTAATATTTCTGGATTGAAATGAGGTTTATTGTACTAACAGAAAATGTGCAATCCGCATTTAAACAAAATTTGTCCGGTGCAAAAGTATGGGCACCTCAACATAAAAGTGACATTAATATTTTGTAGATCCTCCTTTTGCAAAAATAACAGCCTCTAGTCGCTTTCTGTAGCTTTTAATGAGTTCCTGGATCCTGGATGAAGGTATATTTGACCATTCCTGTTTACAAAACAATTCCAGTTCAGTTAAGTTTGATGGTCACCGAGCATGGACAGCAGGCTTCAAATCATCCCACAGATTTTCAGTGATATTCAGGTCTGGGGACTGGGATGGCCATTCCAGAACATTGTAATTGTTCCTCTGCATGAATGCCTGAGTAGATTTGGAGCGGTGTTTTGGATCATTGTCTTGCTGAAATATCCATCCCCTGTATAACTTCAACTTTGTCACTGATTCTTGCACATTATTGTCAAGAATCTGCTGATACTGAGTTGAATCCATGCGACCCTCAACTTTAACAAGATTCCCGGTGCCGGCATTGGCCACACAGCCCCAAAGCATGATGGAACCTCCACCAAATTTTACTGTGGGTAGCAAGTGCTTTTCTTGGAATGCCGTGTTTTTTTTCCTCCATGCATAACGCCTTTTTGTATGACCAAACAACTCAATCTTTGTTTCATCAGTCCACAGGACCTTCTTCCAAAATGTAACTGGCTTGTCCAAATGTGCTTTTGCATACCTCAGGCGACTCTGTTTGTGGCGTGCTTGCAGAAAGGGCTTCTTTCGCATCACTCTCCCATGCAGCTTCTCTTTGTGCAACGTGCGCTGTATTGTTGACCGATGCACATTGACACCATCTGCAGCAAGATGAAGCTGCAGGTCTTGGGAGGTGGTCTGTGGATTGTCCTTGACTGTTCTCACCATTCTTCTTCTCTGCCTTTCTGATATTTTTCTTGGCCTGCCACTTCTGGGCTTAACAAGAACTGTACCTGTGTTCTTCCATTTCCTTACTATGTTCCTCACAGTGGAAACTGACAGTTTAAATCTCTGAGACAACTTTTTGTATACTTTTTGTATCCTTCCCCTGAACAACTATCTATATATATAATTGCCTTATTCTGTCTGTCTGTCTGTCTGTCTGTCTTGCTCCAAAATTGTGTCCTTACGGTGACACAAAGCTGATTGGCCGCTGGGCTCGCCATGGCCCCGCCCCCCGCACGGATTGGCCGCTCGCCTCGCCTCGGCTCCTCCCCCCGCATGGATTGGCCGCTCGCCTCGCCTCGGATCCGCCCCCCCGCACGGATTGGCCGCCACTCACACTCAGACTCAGACGCACACTCAGACGCACACTCAGACGCACACTCAGACGCACACTCAGACTCAGACTCAGACTCAGACTCACACGCACACTCACACTCAGACTCAGACGCACACTCACACTCAGACTCAGACGCACACTCACACTCACACGCACACTCACACGCACACACGCACACTCACACGCACACTCAGACTCAGACACACACTCAGACTCACACTCAGACTCACACTCAGACTCACACTCAGACTCACACGCACACGCACACTCACACACACACTCACACTCAGACTCAGACTCACACGCACACTCAGACGCACACTCACATTCAGACGCACTCTCACACTCAGACTCACACAAACACTCACACTCAGACTCACATGCACACTCACACTCAGACTCAAACGCACACTCAGACTCACACGCACACTCACACTCAGACTCACACTCAGACTCACACGCACACTCAGACTCAGACTCACACGCACACTCAGACTCACACGCACACTCAGACTCACAAGCACACTCAGACTCACACGCACACTAACACTCAGACGCACACTCACACTCAGACTCACACAAACACTCACACTCAGACTCACATGCACACTCACACTCAGACTCAAACGCACACTCAGACTCACACGCACACTCAGACTCAGACTCACACTCAGACTCACACTCAGACTCACACGCACACGCACACTCACACACACACTCACACTCAGACTCAGACTCACACGCACACTCAGACGCACACTCACATTCAGACGCACTCTCACACTCAGACTCACACAAACACTCACACTCAGACTCACATGCACACTCACACTCAGACTCAAACGCACACTCAGACTCACACGCACACTCACACTCAGACTCACACTCAGACTCACACGCACACTCAGACTCAGACTCACACGCACACTCAGACTCACACGCACACTCAGACTCACAAGCACACTCAGACTCACACGCACACTAACACTCAGACGCACACTCACACTCAGACTCACACAAACACTCACACTCAGACTCACATGCACACTCACACTCAGACTCAAACGCACACTCAGACTCACACGCACACTCAGACTCACACGCACACTCACACTCACACTCACACTCACACTCAGACTCACACGCACACTCACACTCAGACTCACATGCACACTCACACACACACTCAGACTCAGACTCACACTCAGACTCACACGCACACTCAGACTCACACGCACACTCAGACTCACACGCACACTCAATGCCGCAGACACACAACACCCAACACACAAACACCGCGGCACACACAAATATACGCACATACCGCACAACACACACATTGCACAAAACATACCTCCCCCCAAAACACACACACACAAACCGCGCAACACACATACACAACGATACAGACACACAGCGCTCCACAAATAACGACACACAACGCAACACACAAACAACACCGCTCTCACCCCCCGCTACACCCAGACAACACCCAGAACATGTACAGCCCCTACACAAACACTTGGTAACTACACACAACAACATCTATATATATATATATATATATATATATAACAAAAATCATACATTAACTACACAATACGTAAATTCTAGAATACCCGATGCGTAGAATCGGGCCACCTTCTAGTGTTGAATAATCTTTGTTTTCAGATCATTTGAGAGTTGTTTTGAGGAGCCCATGATGCTGCTCTTCATAGGAGATTCAAATAGGAGAACAACTTGCAAGTGGCCACCTTAAAAACCTTTTCTCATGATTGGATACACCTGCCCATGAAGTTCAAAGCTCAATGAGGTTACAAAACCAATTTAGGGTATGTGCGCACGTTGCTTTTTACCTGCTTTTTACCTGCTTTTTTGCTGCTTTTTCTTCTGCGCTGTTTAATGACAAAATGGATGTGTTCTTCTATTCAAGCAAAGTCTATGGGAATTTGGGTTTCTTGTTCACACTATGTTGTTCAAAATGCTGCCTTTTTGTGGGAGACCTTTGGTCAAAAACTCAGTTTTTCAAAGAAGCAACATGTCAATTGTTTTTGCCATTTGGGTTTTGCACTGCAAAGCTGAGTTTTTGACCAAAGTTCTGCCACAAAAAGGCAGCATTTTGAACAACAATAGTGTGAACAAGAAACCCAAATTCCCATAGACTTTGCTTGAATAGAAGAACACATCCATTTTGGCATTAAACAGCGCAGAAGAAAAAGCAGCAAAAAAGCAGGTAAAAAGCAGGTAAAAAGCAACGTGCGCACATACCCTTAGTGCTTTAGTAAGTCAGTAGAAAGTAGTTAGGAGTGTTCAAATCAAGAAATTGCTAAGGGTGCCCATACTTTTGCACCGGTCAAATTGTGTTTAAATGCGGATTGCACATTTTCTGTTAGTACAATAAACCTCATTTCAATCCAGAAATATTACTGAGTCCATCAGTTATTAGATATATGAAACTGAAATAGCTGTTGCAAAAACCCAAATTGTTATAAAGAAAAAAGGTTAACATTAATAGGGGTGCCCATACTTTATCATATAACTGTATATATGGAGTCTGGAAACTATTCTAGAAAAATCTGTACTCCAAAAAGTAAAATAGTGCTTCTTCCCTTCTGAGTCTCACTTTGTGGCTAAGTACTGACAGTACTGTACTGTCACATGTGGGGTATTAGCATGTTGAGCAGAAATTGTGTGATGAATTTTGGTGTCACTTTTACCCATTTCCCCCTGTAAAAATGTAAAATATGGGGCTAAAACTAAATTTTTGTTTTAAAAATGTAATTTTGTTTTCACCACCCAAGGGTATAAAATTCTCTGACACATCTGTGATGTTAATATGATCACTGCACAACTAGAGTAATTCATTGAGAGGTGTCGTTTGTAAAATCAGGTCACTTATGGGGGTTCTGCTGTTCTGGCACCTCAAGGGCTCTGCTAATGTGACATGGCACATATGGTATCACTGTAATTGTAGTGACCAAAAGAATAAAGGTGCCTAATCACTAATACCGTATGGTGTACAGCATAAAAAGTAAATATATAAAGCCAATTCTTCAGCTGCTATAGATTTTGATAATTCTGTCTCCCAAAGATTGCACTATGGTGTGACTAATATTTATCTTGCGCTCTACACTGAGTGCTTTCACCAGGGATTACAGGTCAGTGTGCATGCCCAGGAATAACAGCGTTTTGGATGCAGCGTATAGGAAAGGGTTTCTGCACTTCTGATCATGCACAGTGCGCCTCTTTGAAGCCTGAAGGCGTATACCAAGCTTCAGAGGCTCAGGGTGGAAACACATCTATGCGAGTAAAATCGGTCCGACTGGGCTGAAAAATACTCGGCTGATTTTAGTTCACGTTAGGTGCGAGTGCAACGCAAGTGCGATGCTATTTCTGAGATTTTACTAGCGTGTGTAATGCGTGTGTAATGCGTATTTTTTACTATGTCATCTGCCATTCAGCGCTGCTACATGGCCGCTGACAGCAGACACAGACAGCCATGTAGCAGAGCTGAATGGCAGATGACAGCAGACACAGACAGAGCCGCACTGTCAGAATGAACTCGGGTGAACTTCACCCGACTTCATTGTCATGCTGCGGCTCTGTCTGTGCCGCGTCCTGATTAGCGGTCACCAGTGAAGGGCTCACCGGTGACCATTAATCCCCCGAGTGACTGAAGTTAGCAGCCCTCTCTCATACTCACCGATCCCCGGCGCGGCGCTGCACGGCTTTCTCACTGCTCCGGCGGCTTTTACTATTTTGAAAAAGCCGGCCGCTCATTAAAGAATCTCGTATTCCCTGCTTTCCCCGCCCACAGGCGTCTATGATTGGTTGCAGTGAGACACGCCCCCACGCTGAGTGACAGGTGTCTCACTGCACCCAATCACAGCAGCCGGTGGGCGGGTCTATACTGTGCAGTGAAATAAATAAATAAATAATTAAAAAAAATGGCGTGCGGTCCCCCCCAATTTTAATACCAGCCAGATAAAGCCATACGGCTGAAGGCTGGTATTCTCAGGATGGGGAGCTCCACGTTATGGGGAGCCCCCCACCCTAACAATATCAGCCAACAGCCGCCCAGAATTGCCGCATACATTATATGCGACAGTTCTGGGACTGTACCCGGCTCTTCCCGATTTACCCTGGTGCGTTGGCAAATCGGGGTAATAAGGAGTTATTGGCAGCCCATAGCTGCCAATAAGTCCTAGATTAATCATGTCAGGCGTCTATGAGACACCCTCCATGATTAATCTGTAAGTTACAGTAAATAAACACACACACCAGAAAAATCCTTTATTGGAAATAAAAAACACAAACACATTCCCTCATTACCAATTTATTAACCCCGACAAGCCCTCCATGTCCGGCGTACTCCACGGACCTCCAGCGTCGCTTCCAGCATGAAGGTGACAGGAGCTGCAGAAGACACCGCCGCTCCGGTCACCTCCAAGCAGCAACTGAGGTGAGTAGCGCGATCTGCTGAGGTGTCACTGAGGTTACCCGCTGTCACTGGATCCAGTGACAGCGGGTAACCTCAGTGACAGCTCAGCAGATCGCGCTACTCACCTCAGTTGCTGCTTGGAGGTGACCGGAGCGGCGGTGTCTTCTGCAGCTCCTGTCACCTTCATGCTGGAAGCGACGCTGGAGGTCCGTGGAGTACGCCGGACATGGAGGGTTTGTCGGGGTTAATAAATTGGTAATGAGGGAATGTGTTTGTGTTTTTTATTTCCAATAAAGGATTTTTCTGGTGTGTGTGTTTATTTACTGTAACTTACAGATTAATCATGGAGGGTGTCTCATAGACGCCTGACATGATTAATCTAGGACTTATTGGCAGCTATGGGCTGCCAATAACTCCTTATTACCCCGATTTGCCAACGCACCAGGGTAAATCGGGAAGAGCCGGGTACAGTCCCAGAACTGTCGCATATAATGTATGCGGCAATTCTGGGCGGCTGTTGGCTGATATTGTTAGGGTGGGGGGCTCCCCATAACGTGGAGCTCCCCATCCTGAGAATACCAGCCTTCAGCCGTATGGCTTTATCTGGCTGGTATTAAAATTGGGGGGGACCGCACGCCATTTTTTTTAATTATTTATTTATTTATTTCACTGCACAGTATAGACCCGCCCACCGGCTGCTGTGATTGGGTGCAGTGAGACACCTGTCACTCAGCGTGGGGGCGTGTCTCACTGCAACCAATCATAGGCGCCTGTGGGCGGGGAAAGCAGGGAATACGAGATTCTTTAATGAGCGGCCGGCTTTTTCAAAATAGTAAAAGCCGCCGGAGCAGTGAGAAAGCCGTGCAGCGCCGCACCGGGGGATCGGGGAACGGTGAGTATGAGAGAGGGGTGGAAACTGACCGACAGACTGTGAGAGAGGGACAGAGATAGTGACGGACCGACAGAGAGAGAATAGAGACCGAGAGGGAGAGACCGACTGACAGGGAATAGTGATTGACAGACATTGGGAGACATCGCTCGTTTCCAGTGTTTTAGGAAACATGCGAGAAATGTATTTAGAAAATCGGATGTCACTAAGATGGTGTGAATGCCGTCCCGTGACATCCGATTTTTTACATGCTCCCATAGACTTGCATTGGAGAAACTCGCAGTAGAAACTCGCAAAAAAGCAGCATGCTGCGATTTTTTTCTCGGTCCGATTTGGACTGAGAAAAAAATCGCAGATGAGAGCTGAATCATTCACTAACATGTGTCCGATTCCAATGCGAGTTTTTCTCGCATTGCTCTACTGCGAGAAACTCGCAAGTGAGAAGCAGCCCTCAATGTGAGTTAACAAAGCCGCTGGCATGCGCAAGATTTCCAGGAACTGGTGGCGTTGGATTGGGGAAATCATGTTATCACGCCAACAGGGACATAATAACATGGAAAGAGGGTTGACTAGGCAGGGGAACTAACGCCCCTGCGACTAGTAAAGGCCCTAATTAGCATAGGAACAGCAGCATTCATAAATCATTTTTTAAAAAATGTATTTTAGTGAATAACATCAGGGCTGGTTACGCAGACAATTTAGTCATACAGATGTGAATGCTGCTAGGTTGCAGGGCATAGGGGACCTGACAGGTTCCCTTTAATGAGTATAATACTAAAACTATCAGGACCAGTGCTTTACTAATAGACTTAGGGGCACTTTGCACACTGCGACATCGCAGGCCGATGCTGCGATGCCGAGTGCGATAGTGCCCGCCCCCGTCGCAGCAGCGATATGTGGTGATAGCTGGCGTAGCGAAAGTTATCGCTACGCCAGCTTCACACACACACTCACCTGCCGTGCGACGTCCCTGTGGCCGGCGACCCGCCTCCTTGTTAAGGGGGCGGGTCGTGCGGCGTCACTGCGACGTCACACGGTAGGCGGCCAATCAGAGCGGAGGGGCGGAGATGAGCAGGATGTAAACATCCTGCCCACCTCCTTCCTTCCGCATATCCTACGGAAGCCGCAGTGAGGCCGGTAGGAGATGTTCCTCGCTCCTGCGACTTCACACACAGCGATGTGTGCTGCCGCAGGAGCGAGGAACAACATCGGACCATTGCGTCAGCGTAATTATGGATTACGCCGACGCTATACCGATGATACGATAACGACGCTTTTGCGCTCGTTAATCGTATCATCCAGGCTTTACACACTGCGATGTCGCATGCGATGCCGGATGTGCGTCACTTTCAATTTGACCCCACCGACATCGCACCTGCGATGTCGCAGTGTGCAAAGTGCCCCTAAGAGAAGCAACACATTGTGAACAGTGGATATAACTAGAACACTGTACACTAGTACATAATAGAGATTTACAGTGGGTACCGAAAGTATTCAGACCCCTCTAAGTTTTTCACTCTTTGTTTCATTGCAGCCATTTGGTAAATTCAAAAAAGGTTTTTTTTCCTCATTAATGTACACTCTGCACCCCATCTTGACAGAAAAAAAATGAAATTTATAGAATTTTTTGCAAATTTATTAGGCTGGAAACACACCTATGCGTGTAAAATCGGTCCGAGTTGCCTGAAAAGAACTCGGCCGATTTTAGTTCACGTTAGGTCAGTGTACAATGCAAGTGCGATGCTTTTTTTTAACTGTTTCCAGGGTAGCAGAGCGTGTGTAAGGCCGGCTTCTCACTTGCGAGTTTCTCGTAGTAGTGCAATGCAAGAAATTCTCGCATTGCACTCGGACACATGTTAAACAATGAGGTAGCTCCCATCTGCGAAATGGAGATTGAAATCGGCCTGCCAAATCGGACTGAAAAAAATCGCAGCATGCTGCGATATGGAGAGTTTCTCGCACGAGTCTCTCCAATGCAACTCCATGGGAGCGTGAAAAAAAAGCATTTCACACGGACCGGCACTCACACCATCCTAGTGATATTCGTTTTTATAAATACATTAATTGCATGTTTCTCAAAACACTGGAAATGAGTGAGGTCTCACAATATCGGTCAATCATAGAGATTGACCGACATTTTGAGACCTCACTCATTTTCAGTGTTTTGAGAAACATGCGATTAATGTCAGTTGGTCTCTCCCTCTCGGTCTCTATTTTCTCTCTGTCGGTCTGTCTGTCTCTCTCTCTGTCGGTCTATCCCTTCCCCCTCTCTCATGTTCACCGATCACGGGCGCGTCGCTGCACGGCATTCACACTGCTCCGGCGGCTTCTCCTCTTTTGAAAAAGCCGGCCGCTCATTATTCAATCTCGAATTCCCTGCTTTCCCCTCCCACCGGCGCCTATGATTGGTTGCAGTCAGACACGCCCCCACGATGAGTGACAGCTGTCTCACTGCAACCAATCACAGCTGCTGGTGGGCAGGTCTATATAATGCAGTTTAAAAAATAAATAAATAATTAAAAAAAAACGACGTGCGGTCCCCCACAATTTTAATACCAGCCAGGGTAAAGCCACACGGCTGAAGGCTGGTATTGTCAGGATGGGGAGCCCCACGTTATGGGGAGCCCCCCACCCTAACAATATCAGCCAGCAGCCGCTCGGAATAGCCACATCCATGAGATGCGACTGTCCCGGGACTGTACCCGGCCATCCCGAATTGCCCTGGTGCGGTGGCAATCGAGGTAATAAGGAGTAAATGGCAGCCCATAGCTGCCACTAAGTCCTAGATTAATCATGGCAGGTGTCTCCCCGAGATACCTTCCATGATTAACCTGTAAAATTAAGAAAATGAATACATACACCCAAAAATCCTTTATTAGAATAAATAACAAAAAAACACAACCTCTTTCACCACTTTATTCAAGACCCCAAATACCCTTCCATGTCCGACGTAATCCACCAAGGTCCCTCGACGCTGTCAGCTCTGCTACATCGGAAGCTGACAGAGAGCGATCACAGACCACGACCGCTCTCTGTGAGTTCCCCGCAGCGACTGAAGTGAATCGCGCTATCAGCGATGACGTCACTCAGGTTACCCGCGGCCACAGATCTCAGTGGGAGGACTTCTGCTGTGGCCGCGGGTAACCTCAGTGACGGCACCGCTGATAGAGCCGAACACTGCGGTCACTCAGGGGATTTGCGGTCACCGGTGAGACCTTCACCGGTGACCGAAAATCAGGCCATTCTGATCGTGCGGCTCTGTCTGTGTCTGCTGTCAGTGGCCATTCAGCTCTGCTACATGGCTCTGTCTGTGGCTGCTGTCAGCGGCCATGTAGCAGAGCTGAATGGCAGATGACAGCTGCTGAGAAAAAAAATGATCACACACGAATCACACACGCATTACACACGCTATGCAAGTCATTAAATGATTAAAAAAAAGCATCACACTTGCGTTGCACTCTGACCTAACGTGAACTAAAATCAGCCGAGTTTTTTTCAGTCTAGTCAGACCGATTTTACACGCGTAGGTGTGTTTCCAGCCTACTACGTGTGTGATCCGTGTGTGATCCTTTTTTTCTCAGCAACTGCCATTGCCAGCTCTGCTACATAGTCGCTGACAGCAGCCACAGACAGCCATGTAGCAGAGCTGAATGACCGCTGACAGCAGACACAGACAGAGCCGCACGATCAGAATGAAGTCGGATGAACGTCACTCGACTTCATTGTCATCCCGCGGCTCTGTCTGTGTGGCATGGCCTTATTTTCGGTCACTGGTGAAGGTCTCACCGGTGACCGGAAATCCCCTGAGTGACCGCAGTGAGCCGCGCGATCAGCGGTGCCGTCACTGAGGTTACCTGCGGCCACAGCAGAAGTCCTCCCGCTGAGATCTGTGGCCGCTGGTAACCTGAGTGACGTCATCGCTGATAGCACGACTCACTTCAGTCGCTGCGGGGAGCTCACAGAGAGCGGTCATGGTCTGTGACCGCTCTCTGTCAGCTTCTGATGTAGCAGAGCTGACAGCGTCGGGGGACCTCTGTGGATTACGCCGGACCTGGAGGGGTATTTGGGGGTTTAATAAAGTGGAGAAAGAGGTTGTTTTTTTTGTCATTTATTTCAAATAAAGGATTTTTTGGTGTATGTCTTTATATTCTTTATCTTACAGGTTAATCATGGAAGGTATCTCGGGGAGACGCTTGCCATGATTAATCTAGGACTTAGTAGCAGCTATGGGCTGCTGCCATTAACTCCTTATTACCTCGATTGCCACTGCACCAGGGCAATTCGGGATGGCCGGGTACAGTCCCGGGACAGTCGCATCTAATGGATGCGGCTATTCCGGGCGGCTGCTGGCTGATATTGTTATTTATTTATTTTTTTAACTGCATGATATAGACCCGCCCACCAGCAGCTGTGATTGGTTGCAGTGAGACAGCTTCCACTCATCGTGAGGGCGTGTCTGACTGCAACCAATCATAGGCGCCGGTGGGCGGGGAAAGCAGGGAATATGAGATTGAATAATGAGCGGCCGGCTTTTTCAAAAGAGGAGAAGCCGGCGGAGCAGTATGAACGCCGTGCAGCGCTGCGCCGGTGATCGGGGATCGGTGAGTATGAGAGAGGGGGGGGAGGGATAGACCGACATGGACAGAGAGTGAGAGACCGACAGAGAGAGAGACACCGACAGACAGACCAACCGACAGAGAGAATAGAGACCGAGAGGGAGAGACCGACTGTCATTAATCGCATGTTTCTCAAAACACTGGAAATGAGAGAGGTCTCACAATGTCGGTCAATCTCTATAATTGACCGACATTGTGAGACCTCACTCATTTCCAGTGTTTTGAGAAACATGCGATTAATGTATTTAGAAAAACAAATGTCACTAGAATGGTGTGAGTGCCGGTCCGTGTGACATGCATTTTTTTGCACGCTCACATAGAGTTGCATTGGAGACACTTACGCGAGAAACTCTACAAATAGCAGCATGCTGCGATTTTTTTCTCAGTCCGATTTGGACTGAGAAAAAATAGCAGATGGGAGCTGCCTCATTGATTACATGGGTCCGAGTGCAATGCGAGAATGTCTCGCATTGCACTACTGTGAGAAAATCGCAAGTGAGAAGCCGGCCTTACACGATAAAAACTGAAATATCACATGGTCATCAGTATTCAGATCCTTTGCTCAGACACTCATATTTAAGTCACATGCTGTACATTTCCTTGTGATCCTCCTTGAGATGGTTCTACTCCTTCACTGGAGTCCAGCTGTGTTAAACTAATAGAACTTGATTTGGAACGGCACACACCTGTCTATATAAGACCTCAGCTCTCAGTGCATGTGAGACCAAATGAGAATCATGAGTTTAAAGGAACTGCCCAAGGAGCTTAGAAACAGAATCGTGGCAAGGCACAGATCTGGCCAAGGTTACAAAAGAATTTCTGCAGTACCCAAGGTTCCTAAGAGCACAGTGGCTTCCATAGTCCTTAAATGGAAGAAGTTTGGGACCACCAGAACTCTTCCTAGACCTGGCCGTCCAGCCAAACTGAGCAATCGTGGGAGAAGAGCCTTGATGAGAGAGATAAAGAAGAACCCCAAGATCACTGTGGCTGAGCTCCAGAGATGCAGTAGGGAGATGGGAGAAAGTTCCACAAAGTCAACTATCACTGCAGGCCTTCACCAGTCAGGCCTTTATGGCAGATTGGCCCGACAGAAGCCTCTTCTCAGTGCAAGACATATGACAGCCGCATAGAGTTTGCAAGAAAACACATGAAGGACTCCCAGACTATGAGAAATAAGATTCTCTGGTCTGATGAGACGAACATAGAACTTTTTGGTGATAATTCTAAGCGGTATGTGTGGAGAAAACCAGGCACTGCTTATCACCTGCCCAAAAGAATTCCAACAGTGAAACATTGTGGTGGTAGCATCGTGCTATGAGGGTGGTTTTCAGCTGCAGGGACAGGACAACTGGTTGCAATTGAAGGAAACATGAATGCGGTAAGTACAGAGATATCCTGAAAGAAAACCCTCTTCCAGAGTGCTCTGGACCTCAGATTTGGCCACAGGTTCACCTTCCAACAAAACAATTATCCTAAGCACACAACTAAAATAACAAAGGAGTGGCTTCAGAACAACTCTGTGACCATTCTTGACTGTCCCAGCCAGAGCCCTGACCTAAACCCAATTGAGCATCTCTGAAGAGACCTGATAATGGCTGTTCACCAACGTTCACCATCTAACCTGATGAAACTGGAGAGCAACTGCAAGAAAAAATGGCAGAGGATCCCCAAATCCAGGTGTGAAAAACTTTTTGGATCATTCCCAAGAAGACGCATGGCTGTACTAGCGCAAAAGGGTGATTCTACTCAATACTGCGCAAAGGATCTGAATGCTTATGACCATGTGATATTTCAGTTTTTCTTGTTTAATAAATTTGCAAACATTTCTACATTTCTGGGGGTTTTTTTCTGACAAAATGGGGTGCAGAATGTACATTATTGAGAAAAAAAATGATCTATTTTGAATTTACCAAATGGCTGCAATGAAACAAAGAGTGAAAAATGTAAAGGGGTCTGAATACTTTTCGTATCCACTGTATATGTAATTTATGGCCTATGGAGTGGGGGTAGTAACCTGTGTAGACATAGTAATGGTTGCCATAGGAGTTTATTACTTTTAGAAGTGTAGATCCAGTTTGCGCTTCTTTATTATTGTTTGAATTTATTAAACGTACTGACACTGTTGTGTAGTATTGCTGACTATAATCGATCATACATGCATAGAAATTACGATTGTCATTTGTGGTGTCCAAACATACATACAAATACTAGAGTGAGTGAAATATCCTTCCAGTTTTGAAATCACTGATTTGTCATCATAATATTGGGAACATTTCCAGATTTCTGTGTGTTTGTGTGGGGGATTTATCTGTGTTTGTGTGTGTGTGTGGGGGGGGTTCGAAGGGGGATGGGGTGTAGGGGGGTGGCATTTTTAGTAATTTATGGGAATCTGGAGATTTCCTTTATATTATGTGTACATTGCTGAAGATTTTGATTTGCTGATATATGACATGACTCATGTTAACCGTTTACTTACTGAGGCATTTAGATCTTTAAGTCATTAGGTCTTGAACAGCTGGACATGTTTTTTTTTGTATGTGCATTAAATGCATTTAAGTGCTTCAGTTCCTGGGGGATATAATGTGCCAATGCGTTCTTTATCAATTAAGCAGTTAAAGGCACTCCAGACCAGCAGGGAATCCCTACACTGCAGTGTATTGTTCCTTAGTTCTAGACACAGTATCAACTTCATACAACATATATTTTTGTCTTGATGACTCTAGAGCAGGAGTGCAGAATCTGCGGCCTTCAACAATCTGGGCACAGACAGGCCTGACACAGTGGTGGCTGCTCGTATGTGTTTTCTATGTTAGAGAATAGCAGAGAGTTCAGTATCACCGTAGGGATGGGTAACTCTTAGGCGGGCTTTGCACAGTACGACATCGCAGGTGCGATGTCGGTGAGGTCAAATTGAAAGTGACGCACATCCGGCTTCGCATGTGACATCGTAGTGTGTAAAGCCTAGGTGATACGATTAACGAGCGCAAAATTGTCGTAATTGTATCATCGGTGCAGCGTCGGCGTAATCCATAATTACGCTGACGCAACGGTCCGATGTTGTTCCTCGCTCCTGCAGCAGCACACATCGCTGTGTATGAAGTCGCAGGAGCGAGGAACATCTCCTACCGGCGTCACCGTGGCTTCCTTAGGATATGCGGAAGGAAGGAGGTGGGCGGGATGTTTACATCCTGCTCATCTCCGCCCCTCCGCCGCTATTGGCCGCCTGCCGTGTGACGTCACTATGACGCCGCACGACCCGCCCCCTTAGGAAGGAGGCGGGTCGCTGGCCAGAGCGACGGTCGCAGGGCAGGTGAGTGCATGTGAAGCTGGCGTAGCGATAATGTTCGCTACGCCAGCTATCACACGATATCGTACCTGCGACGGGGGCGGGGACTATCGCGTGCGACATCGCAGCATCGGCTTGCGATGTCCCAACGTGCAAAGCCACCCTTAGTGGTGCACTGAGCGGCCATGTCTGTGACCATGTCATTGTTTAGGAAAGGAGTAGATGAAGTAAAGAGGTGGCCATGTATGAGGGCTGCCATAATCATTGTGGTTTATGGGAGATGGGAAACACTTGACTGTGTTTACAATGTGCATAAACTATACTGGAGAAACCCAAATCCATGGTCTCTTCCTTTCTGATGATATACGAGAGAGAGAAGAACCTCTATCACCCTGGTAAGCCGATGTCCTTATAATGGAATCAGCACCTATTAGATATTTTTGTTGTAATGTTTATGATGTTTTATTGCAGCTCTAATGGTTGGTTCAATTTGACAATATAAAGCCTGCTTTACACCTTACGATCCAGCATACGATATCGTATGCGATCGTAACCGCCCCCATCGTATGTGCGGCACGTTCAATTTGTTGAATGTGCCGCACATACGAGTAACCCCCCGTCACACGTACTTACCCGTCCATATGACCTCGATGTGGGCGGCGAACGTCCACTTCCTGGAGTGGGAGGGACGTTCGGCGTCACAGCGACGTCACGCGGCAGCCGGCCAATAGAAGCTGAGGGGCGGAGCTGAGCGGGACGTAAACATCCCGCCCACCTCCTTCCTTCCGCATTACCAGCCGGGAGCCACAGGACGCAGGTAAGATCTGTTCATCGTTCCCAGGGTGTCACACACTGCGATGTGTGCTACCCCGGGTACGATGAACAATCTGACGTTCAATTCATGAGAATTGAACGACGTGCGTGCAATGAACGTTTTACCGTTCAATCGCAATCGCACGTACCTGTCACACACTGCAATGTACCTTACGATGCCGGATGTGCGTCACTTACGACGTGACCCCGCCGACACATTGTAAGATACAGTGCAGCGTGTAAAGCGGGCTTAAGCCTCAGACTAAAAAAGATTGTGAGCCCATGATCTAGAGTTTTCCAATTTAATATGTGTAATTATATTGCTCCGAGATGTGTAACCCATTGCTTTTAATTAAACACTTGCCTTCAAAGAATTCATAGTGCCCTTATTTACCATTTTATAATAATGGCTTGCCCATACAATACAAGCATTTTTTACCTTTTATGTCAGCTCCATTTTCTTATAGAGTATAGTCTTTTGGTCAGTGCCCTCCCTCCTCTTGTCTGAATTGATGAATTATGTGTTAGACCCCATTCAGACTTCAGTTTTTTTTCACATACGACAAATACGGACTAAAGGGTGCTTTACATGCTGCGACATCGCTAACGACATATCGTCGGGGTCACCTCGTTAGTGTCGCACATCCGGCGCCGTTAGCGACATCGCAGTGTGTGACACCAAGGAGCGACGATCAACGAGCGCAAAAACGTGAAAAATCATTGCTCATTGACACGTCGCTCTTTTTCCAAATATCGTTGCTGCTGCAGGTACAATGTTGTTCGTCGTTCCTGCAGCATCACACATCGCTGTGTGTGACAACGCAGAAACGACGAACATCTACTTACCTGCGTCCACCGGCAATGCGGTAGGAAGGAGGTGGGCGGCATGTTCCGGCCGCTCATCTCCGCCCCTCCTCTGCTATTGGACGGCTGCCGTGTGACGTTCCTGTGACGCCGCACGAACCGCCCCCCTTAGAAAGAAGGCGGATCGCCGGCCAGAGGGACGTCGGAGGGAAGGTAAGTCCGTGTGATGGGTGTTAGCGATCTTGTGCGCCACGGGCAGCGATTTGCCCGTGACACACAACCGATGGGGGCGGGTACACTCGCTAGCGATATCGGTACCAATATCGCAGCGTGTAAAGTATCCTTAAGTTTCATCAGTAACTTTCATGGCAGTTTCATCAGAATGTCATCCAAGTTTCCTCAGTTTGATCAGAGTGTCATCAGGGTTTTTTTCACTGATGAAAAAGAATTTCGGTGGAAACCGAACAGAACACAGATGGCATCCAAATGCTGTCAGATTTTTTCAAAGACCCATAGACTTGCATTGCTGATTTTGAGCCAACACTCGAATCAATATCAGACATGGTTATGTGATCTTGTATGGACCATTTGGTCAAGAAAAAAATCCGATATGTGAACAGTCCCATAGACTGTCTGTAACTCCCAGACCGGCGTCCCCGCACTGTCCTGCCCCCCCTCTGCCAGCGGTGACATCGGTTCTCTCACCTGCCTGGCCGTCCTGTGGTGTCCGCCCTGTCCTCGGTTCATGCTGCTGTCTCCCGGGGCCTGCACACATCTCACAGGTCTCAGGTCTTAGTTGAAAAATTCTAGGTATTTAAGGCACATTCCACTTAAGAAAGGTGACTGGGCAACGAGTAAATTACGTTGCTAATTCTCAGGTTCTCATTGCTACTGTCTCTGCTGCTGTTATTGTGCTACATTCTGCTGTTGATCCATGTCTGTATTTCAGTGCACTCCTAATTTGCTGCTGCTGCTTCTACTATGCATGCCGGCTGGCTACCATGATATCCACTACCACCCATTGGCCACTGCCATCCGTCTATCCATCAATCCATCCATCCCGGACAAATCCACAATTATACCTGCTGCTGCTGTCACTACAACCAGAGACTGTATTGTTTCCCCTGGGGCTGCCCTCTGCTGGCTGCTTATCAGCGTGTGTACCTGCTGCCACCTCCCGTGGCAGTAGTGAAGACTGTGGTGAGATGAGACCAAAGTAGAACTTTTTGGCCTAAATGCAAAATGCTATGTGTTGCAGAAAACTAACAATGCACATCACTCTGAAAACACCATCCTCGAAGGCACACATGATAGTGGCAGGATCATGCTGTGGGGATGCTTTTCTTCAGTAGGGAAAGGGAAGCTGGTCACAGTTGATGGAAAGGTAGATGGAGCTAAATACAGGCAATCCTTTTAGAAGCTGCAAAAGACTTGAGACTGGGGAGAAGGTTCACCTATCAGAAGGACAACGACTCCAAACATGTCAGAGCTACAATGGATTGTTTTGATCAAAGCATATTCATGTGTGTGACTGGCCCAGGCACAGGCCAGACTTAAATCGAATTGAGAATCTGTGGAAGATTTGAAAGCCATTACCTATCCCCCATTTCCTTGAGATGGCTGGATTGTCATTGTAAATAAGCACTTGTACCTTGCCCCTCCCACCCCCCCACCTCATTGTAGATTGTAAGCTCTCACGAGCAGGGTTGCCTTTTTTCCCTTTAAATATTGTATCTTCTATAACTGTTACTTGTTTGTATATGATCCTCCTGAATTGTAAAGAGCTGTAAAGAGCTGCGGAATATGTTGGCGCTATAGAAATAAATATTATTATTAATAAAACTGCTGATCACAGACGCTTCCATCCAATCTCACTGAGCTAGAGCTATTTTGCAAAGATTAGGCAAAAAGTCAGTCTCTAAAAGTGCAAACCTGGTAGAGACATACCCCAAAAGACTTGCAACAGTGATTACAGCAAAAGGTCCTACAAAGAATTGATTCAGGGGCTGAATACAAAAGCATGTCACAATTTTCAAATTTATATTTTTAAAATATTTAGAAAGCCTTGTATCATTTCCTTGACACCTCACAATTAGTTGCTACTTTGAGTTTGTGTATCACATAAAAGCACAATAAAATACATTTAAAGGGGTGGTTCACTACTAAAGCGGGCTTTACACGCTGCGACATCGCTAGCCGATACTAGCGATGGCAAGCGTGATAGCACCCGCCCATATCGTTATGCCAATATGTGAAGATCGCTGCCGTAGCGAACATTATCGCTACAGCAGCGTCACACGTACTTACCTGCTCGGCGACGTCGCTGTGACCGGCGAACCGCCTCCTTTCTAAGGGGGTGGTTCGCTCAGCGTCACAGCCACGCCACTAAGCGGCCGCTCAATCAAAGCGGAGGGGCGGAGATGAGCGGGACGAACATCCCGCCCACCTTCTTCCTTCCTCATTGCTGGCGTGTGGCAGGTAAGGAGAGGTTCCTCGTTCCTGCGGCGTCACACGTAGCGATGTGTGCTGCCGCAGGGACGAGGATCAACTTCGCCCAAGCGACAGCAGCGATAATTGGGAGAGGACCCCCATGTCAACGAGGAGCGATTTTGGACGTTTTTGCAACGATCCAAAATCGCTCATAGGAGTCACACACAACGAGATCGCTACAGCTGCCGGATGTGCGTCACAAAATCCGTGACCCAAACGAGATTGCTGTAGCGATCTCGTAGCGTGTAAAGCCACCCTAAGCTTTACTAGCCACATCGATATAACATTCAGAGACAAGGCTTTTCTGAAATACCTTGTGTTGGCAATAGTGCCTCTGAGTGGCGCTATTGTGGTCCGCTCTTTCCTATTGTGTGACCTCCGGGCTCTGTGATCTCTGAAATCTGGTGATGTCACATCAGCTTCCAGTTGACCTGACATCACCAAGGCCGGCCCTAGAGTCTGTGAGTGACAGGGCTGTGGGCGGAGTTTCACCGCTTGTCACACCCCAGCATCTCGTGCGTTCCTGTCACGCTTCCTGGGCCCCGGCGCCGCCTGTCACTCACCGCTCCGGTCTCCGGTACTCCTGCCCACGGCGGTCCCTCTCACTCCCCCTCCTGTGCGTCCTCCGTGCCTTCCGCTCGCCGGTCCCGCGTTCCCCTGTGACCCAGGACGCTCTGCCTGGCCCCCCTGCATCTCCTTCACCTTCCTCCTTGCTTCCTGCACTGGTCTCCGGCACTCGGGCCTCGTGCATGCACATTAGGGCGCGGGTGCGCTCACTCATCTCTTCTTAAAGGGCCAGTATCCCGGGAACAGGATATGGCTGGTACAGGTACAGGGTATTTAAGACTTCCCTTTCCAGGTGGCCGGCACCTGTTCAACGTGTTTCCATAGCTAGGTGTTCAGGTCCCTCTGTGCCTTGTCTCCAGAATAACATTGTCTCTTCCGCAGAGCCCGTTTGCCATCCTGACCTTGTCCAGATTGCTGATTCCCCCGGAAGTGTCCCGGTGACTGTCTGCTGTGGATCCCGCCATCTTCCATCAGCCTGTACCCATCACCGATCCCCAATTCCACCTGGTAACTTCATCCTGCACGTCTCGCTGGATCCGGACCCCATCTGCTGTTCCTACCCGGCACCTGAACCCGGTTCCAGTGATCCGTCCTGCCTACGGTTCCCTTTGGAACATTTCCTGCGCAGACCTCTGAAGGACTCAGACTCCGTACCCCTAGTGTTCTGGCTACCGTGCATCTAGGCCCTCTGGTGGGGTGATCGGACAGTCCCTGTATAGGGGTTAGCCCCGGGTTGCCTCTCTGGGGGAGTCCGGTGCACGGTCCCGTGAATCCACCTCCAGGACGTAACAGATTGAACAGGCCATGGATTCCACCGGAGCACAAGCGTCCCAGCTGGCTGGATTACAACAAGAACTGGTATGACAACGCGAGACCCAATCTCGCATGCTGGCCTTCATGTCATCAGTGGACACCCGTCTGAATAATCTTCAAGCAACAGCCACATCCCTGTCGGATCAGAACACAGCAGCGGCTTCCGTAGTGGCTTCCTCGTCAACCTCGAGACTCCGCCTAGCTTCTCCGCCCCGGTACGCCTGGGACACCAAGACCTGTAGAGGTTTTGTAAATCAATGCTCGTTGCATTTCAAGTTGCTTCCACACCTTTTTGCCTCTGATCAAGCAAAGGTGGCCTTTCTAATGTCCCATCTGGAGGGTGAAGCATTGGCCTGGATAAATCCCTTGTGGGAGAAGGAAGATCCGGTGACTACCGACATCCGGGGATTCCTTGAGGCCTTCCGTAACACCTTTGATGAACCGGGACGCACCTCCACGGCCGCCTCATCACTCCTCCGGCTACACCAAGGAACCCTAACGGTTGGCCAGTACGCCATCCGGTTCCGTACTAATTTGCATGCGACGGGGCAGAGCATGCAAATTAGCCATGTGGTGAAGTGGAGGCAGAGTCATTGGAGCAGACAGGACGTGTCATCGCTGGGCCTTGCAACAGTGTGGTGAGGTCATCACTCTGCGACCTCATTACACTTCTGCAAGTAACAGCGGCTGAGGTGGCGAGGACGCGGCAGCCAGCGGGGACAGGTAAGCGCTGTGAGCTGAAGACATTCGCCAGGGGGTGTGTGAGGTGGCCTGCCCGCTCATCTCAGCCCGGGGGGGCCCGCTTATCTGAGACCGGGGGAGGTGGTGAGGTGGCCCGCCCGCTCATCTCAGCCCAGGGGGGCCCGCTTATCTCAGACCGGGGGGGTGGGTCAGGTGGCCCGCCCGCTCATTTCAGACCGGGGGGATGAGGTGGTGAGGTGGCCTGCCCGCCCGCTGATCTCAGCCCAGGGGGCCCCGCTGTGATCTCAGCCCGGGAGGGGGCTGATCCCAGGCAGGTTCAGCTGATCTCAGACTGGGGGGGCCTGCCGATCCCAACCCCTGCCTTGCCTCAGCTAGATGCGCGGGAGGGCACTGAATTGCATCACGGGCAGGTGAGTATAATGTGAATCATGTGTTATGTGCTGCCTGTATGTGTTATGTGCTGCCTGTATGTGTTATGTGCTGCCTGTATGTGTTATGTGCTGCCTGTATGTGTTATGTATAAGATATGTGTGTCCTGTATAGTGTGCAATATGTAGCTGTCTGTCTATGTATACTATCTGTGTATACTGTCTGTCTATGTACACTATCTGTGTATACTGTCTGTCTATGTATAAAATCTGTGTATACTGTCTGTCTGTCTATACAAGGGTGTGTCCAGCTCACCTCACTGCTTCAGGAGACCATCATCTCACCATGGAGGGATCCATTTGGAGTCAGCCCGCTCCCTTGGCATCCAGAATTCAAAAAAAGTTGATCCAGCACGGTTCCAGTAATTTAAAATAAAAGTCCTTTATTGAAGAAATATTAAAAAATCCATCATGCCATGCTAGGAGGACGCGTTTCGAACTAGTTGTTCTTACTCAGTTTCGTCAGTCTTGAGAATGAGTAAGGACAACTAGTCCGAAACGCGTCCTCCTAGCATGGCATGATGGATTTTTTAACATTTCTTCAATAAAGGACTTTTATTTTAAATTACTGGAACCGTGCTGGATCAACTTTTTTTGAATTCTGGATGTCTGTCTGTCTATGTATACTATCTGTGTATACTGTCTGTCTATGTATACTATCTGTGTATACTGTCTGTCTATGTATACTATCTGTGTATATAGTCTGTCTGTCTGTGTTTTATGTGTATGTGTATGTCTGTGTAAACTATATGTATGTTTATACTTTCTGTCTGTGTATCCAGTCTGTCTGTGTATACTGTCCATTTGTCTGTGTATACAGTCTGTCTGTCTGTGTAATTTTCTGAGGGAAATAACTTCAATAGTGCTAACACTTTTGGCCATGACTGTGTATGTGTGTGTGTATATATATATATATATATATATACATATATATTATACTGTATATACATACATACATGTTTTTGCAAGAGTGGCAGTGAGACTGTAGGAAGTTTGAGTGGTGGAGGCGGAGCTGGGGGTGGAGCCTGGGCGGAGTCCCAAGGGGGCCTGAAAATTTTGCCAGTATGGGGCCCTGAAATTCCTAGTGGCAGCCCTGACTGTATAGCTTATGGTTATGTGTTTAGTTACTCTCGAGACTGTATTATATGACCCCACATTTCTCATTTTATTGTACTCTCCATGTTGTATAGATTATAATGGATGCTGTATGCACCAAGTAGAACAGTTCATTCTCCCACAATGTCTTGAGTGCTGATGATTTTGCTGAAATCTACAACACACAAGATTTTTTTTTCTTAGGCCATAATCACATAGCGTTTGCCACTACATTATGTGGCTCCAACAGAACTTATGTTCAGAACCCTGCAAAAAGGTATTCGCTGATGGAGCCATTGGATATAATAATGCAGACGGACTCACAGCGTGCACTGTTGAACATCATTTTTGGTCGTATACCATAGAAGGCGGGCATGAAAACGTAGTCAATTACATCTTGCTGCCCACCTCAACAAGGCGTATATGGCCGAAAATGATGTCCGACAGATCACACTGTGATTGTATGGACCATTGTAACCATTGTCAGCACATATGCCCAAATCTGGTTTTGTGAGGATTTGGATGTAAGCACTGACATTGCCACTGAATGTAGTGACAAACAATATGTGACACTGCTTCACTTATACAGAATCTAATGGTGGCAAGTACTATTAATATAATATGGAGCTATCCTCTCTTCCTTCGTGAGGGCAGTACTTAAAGATCTGTAATATTGAAGCTGGACTGGTGTAAAGAAGTATATATAAATGTACACTGTGTGCGAGGGGCCTCACCTTTCTGCAGTCCTCTACAGTACAATTGATTAGATCTAGTTTCTAAGTATATAGCATATAACATATAGACATATGACAATGCTCGGGACATATTAGCGTGGCTGTGTGCTTGCTTTTATGCGTCTACTAATATGACTGATATAGCCAAGCCTAGTAATTAGAAGGGAGGTTCTACTTTTTATGATCGTGTTGTGTATTTTCAAGAGAAACAATGCATATAATAGTGAAGACATTACGTTCTACAGTATTTCTGAGCGATATCATTTCCTGTATTATGGACTTCCCAGCATATTTTACGGAAGGTATTGGAACAAGATGTGAACATTTCCTGTTTCATTAACTATTTCCTTTCTAAAGGGATATGGCTATGAGTCACTACTTGTCACTGGAATAATTAATCTAGTATGGGCAGTGTAATTTTTTTTTTCAATTGTTGTCTTGGTTGATCAGTTAGAAATTTCCTAACAAGAGTAATAAATGTGACTGTAATCACAAATATATGAGTCATTCCATAAAACCAGATTCACACAACTAAAATGTACTTTACACGCTGCGACATCGCTAGCGATTGCTAGCGATGTCGAGTGCGATAGCACCCGCCCCCGTCGTATGTGCGACCTTTGGTGATCGCTGCCGAAGCGAACATTATCGCTAAGGCAGCGTCACACGCACATACCTGTGCAGTGACGTCGCTGTGACCGCCGAACAATCCATCATTCAAGGGGGAGGTGCGTTTGGCGTTACAGCGACGTCACCGCGACGTCACTAAGCGGCCGTCCAATAGAAGCGGAGGGGCAGAGATGAGTGGGACGTAACATTCCGCCCTCCTCCTTCCTTCCGCATTGCCGGTGGACGCAGGTAAGGAGATGTTTGTCGTTCCTGCGGTGTCACACATAGCGATGCGTGCTGCCGCAGGAACGACAAACAACATCGTACCTGCATCAGCAACAATATTAAGAAAAGGAGCGACGCGTCAACGATCACCAATTTTGGACAATTTTGTGATCGTTGATCGTCGCTCCTTGGTGTCACACGCTGCGATGACGCTACCGGCGCCGGATGTGCGTCACTAACGACGTGACCCCGACGATATATCGGTAGCGATGTCGCAGCGTGTAAAGCACCCTTTAGACTTTTTTTACAGGGTCCCCAAATTATAATTGTTTTCCATTCCTTCTTTCAAATAACTATCGTCTTATAAGACTTGTGGTAATAATATCCATATTAAAGAATTTATTTTGGTATTTTTGCCTATGGTGATTTATACCATGTCATGTTGTACCAGGATAATATCTTCTGCCAAGTCCAGTTCCTCATTAAAGAGGTTTTCCCACAAACAATGTTCATTTTAAAGTTGATTTTAATCAATAAATCTTAATAATAATAATAAGTTCCATAATTGGATGTGTTTAAAAAAAATGTTCATGTGGTGAGATAATCTTATATACAGTATGTGTCCCTGCTACGTGCTGTGTAATGGTCGTGTCTTCCCATACAGGGACAGGGTCTGATCACAGCTCCTGGGCCGGGGAGGAAGTAATAAAGTATACAAACATTTCAGCTTGGGATCACAAATAATTCTTTCTATGAGGTAAAATATTTTTAAAACACCTACAGGGAAATGCTTTTTCTCACAAAAAGAATCAGCTGTGATCCCATGCTCTGCTATCTGTAAACTCTTTTGCATCCTCCCTGGCCCAGGAGCTGTGGTATGATCACACCATGTCCCTGTACGGTCAGACACAGCCATTACACAATACATAGCAGGGACACATACTGAACATAAGATTATCTCAACACAGGAATATTTTTTTTAAACATATCCAATTGTATAAATTATTATTATTCTGAGATCTGTTGATGAAAATCAACTTTGAAATTAACTTTGTTTGTGGGAAAACCCCTTTAAGTTTTATGCTGTTGGAAGCTTTACGCTGTAAAGAATTGGGTAGATCGTTGTTAAAGGGGTTCTCTGAACATCATAAATGGCTAGAGTTACAAAGTTGTTTTTCACAAATAAGATAATTTACTTTGTATTAAAAATTCTCTCCAGTCTACATAACATAGGGATATTTTATTTGTTTACTGTTCGTTGTCTAGGTTACCGGCCACCTCTGGAGTCTGTCAGTAGTGGCTCGTCTCCTAGTTAAGGATCGCATTTTTATAAGCTCTTTGCACTCCTCTAATGTTACATAGAAAAAGCTGCCTCTACTTGCAGCATACAATTGGTGCCAACTGTTCAACCATGCCACTAGTCTGAACTGTCAATCAGGAAGGAGTGCATCGCCACTTGGCAGACTGGACGTTGGGTGGCTGGGATGCATTGCACTCCTAAAGATACAGCATGAGACAACCTCCTTAAAGGGGTCACTCAAGGGGTCATTCGATGTGACTGTAGACTTGGGAATCCTCACAACATGGAGTGTCTGCACTGTCAGGATTCTCTGGTACCGGGAGCAGGCGATCTTGTGACCATAAGTATGTGACTTGTATACTTCAGGCCACATTCTGACTAGATCTTGGCGCACTCTGTTCACTTGTATTGAGTGAGACCGTGCACTTCTAGTCGGTCACGTGACAGCATGAATGTAAATCACACAGTTGTGGTCACGTGCCCGTCTCCTCCCGGTATCGTAGAACCTTGTCAGTGCGTACACTGCATGCCGTTAGGATTTACAAGTCTACAGTCACATCAAGTGACTGTAGACTTGTGCCCCAAGCCTGATCCCCTTTAAAGCAAACTAATTTTCAATTAAATTTAATTAGTAGTAGTGGGGAGCAGCAACTCTTAGGCTATGTTCACACCTACTGTATCCTCACCCATCCCTCGTAGACTGTGAGCCCTCGCGGGCAGGGATCTCTCTCCTCCTATACCTGTCTGTGTCTTGTATTGCTTATGATTATTGTACCTGTCCCTATTTTGTATACCCCTTTCACATATGAAGCACCATGGAATAAATGGCGCTATAATAATTATTATTAATAATAATAATAATAATAATAATAATAATTTCCATTCAGAAAATCTGTTTGCTTTGTTTTGAAGAAAATTTTGAAAAAGGATTAATTGCTTAATTGATGCAAATAAAAACAGAAATGCTACTGATTATGGGGTCTGTCTGGGTTATTGTGAGTCAATTTTTTTTTTTACATCTCAAAAACTGACACATAACAATATCCAGACAGACCTTGTAATAATCAGTGAGGTCCTTGGCGTTGACATCAGTTATGTAATGGATCAGTTTTGAACATTTATTTATTTTACTCATTTATATAGCGCTATTAATTCTACAGCGCTTTACAGATGTGATAATTAATTCTTATTGTCTCTTTATTGAAACAGACGTACGGAATGTCCGAATGAAAGTGTGAACCTGGCCATAGCTGACTGTTGTCAGCTTTTCTGGCACCTAATTATGTGTGACAGGAAGCGCTGAAATGAATAATACCGTCATGCTGTGACTTTATGCTATCACAAGGCTTGGCATACAACTGTGCTACACCACTGCCACCCAGTGGACTTTTGATTTAATGATGCACAGCTGACATGCTACTGATCCCTTGTTACACCAGGTTGATGAGGGTCATATTATAAAATTTATTGTGTCATCTGTATGTTATTTAATATGTGACGTGAAAATATCATATGACATTTAATAATGTTCAGTGTTTTTGGTAGCTGCACATAACATGTTTATCCATTCACTTCTACAAATATTCCAAAAACAGCCAAGTAGTGAATGGATGGCGCACAGCATGGACAACCTCATCTGCATTCACAGCAGCCATTGGGTAGGACGGTTAGTGGAAGTTTTGGAGGTAAGTGCAGTTTTGGAGGCAGGGGCATAACCACCACGATTGCAGGGGTCATGACTGCAACCGGTCCCGGGAGTACAGGGGGCCCGCCACCGGCCCCAGCACCTGTTTCAGTTGGATGTGCATCTAGCTGAAATACATCGCAGCACAGGGTCCTGCCAGGTCCTGCCAGGTCCCTGCACTGCGATGTGCCAGCCGCCGATTAAGGCTATTCACTGTTTCCCATGACCATAATCCTGGGCATGAGGAGCAGAGAATATGCTGGCACAGCTTAGAACACTGTAAATTGGTGCACATGGTACTGACGTCATGCGCTGCGTCGCTTACAATGCTGGCCAGCATGCCAGCGCCTGAGGAGAATGCCGCGGGAGCGGCGGGAAGGTGAGTGTAATTATTTAATTTTTTTTAAATCTGTGGCACACTGGGGGTTCATAGTTACCAGGATGGGGACGTTATGTGGCGCTATAATGCCAGGATGTGGATATGATGTGGCGCTAAATACCAGGAAGGGTGCATGATGTGGTGCTATATATCAGGATGGGGACATGATATGGCCCTATATACCAGGATGGAGACATGATGTGGTGCTATAATACCAGGATGGGGACTTGGTGTGGTGTTATATACCAGGATGGAGACATAACGAAGCTATATACCAGGATGGGGATATTTATCAGTATGGGGCTGTATACCAGGATGTGGTCAGGATGGGGACATATGGTAGGATGGGGCTATATACCAGGTTGGGACATCATGAGGCCCTATAAACCAGGATGGGGACAGGAAGCTATATATACCAGGATGGGGTCATATATAGCTTGATGGGGATATATATATACTAGGATTGGGACATGATGGGGAAATATATACCATGATGGGGACATTCACCAGAATGGGGCCATCATGGGGACATGATGGAGACATATATACCAGGCTGGAGCCATGACGGAGACATATACCATTATATAGTCATGATAAGGCCATACACCAGGATGGGGGACATATTTACCAGGAAGTGGCCCAGGATTGGGCTAGAGAGTGTATAGGACATTTCTCATTAGGTCACTACTACACAATTAAGTGAATGGGGGGGGGACCTCATGTCTTTACAGGTTTTCCAATGCTATCATGGCCCAAATGGAGGGGGGGGGCAGATCAAACTTTGCACCTAGGCCCATCGGACTCTAGTTACGCCACTGCCCCTGAACCTCAGGGCATGATCACAGTGGTGACCCCTTCGACCGTGATCGCTCCGCCCCTACATAAAGCAATGCATACAATAGTGGTAACTGACTGTGCTAAACCCAACATGGCCCTATGTGCAATAACTTTCATATGATAACATCTGTCTTTTCCATTAACAAAGGAGTATTATCATGTAGAGTAAATAAAAAACATTTATTCTGCCCTGGAGGTATTTTCTTTGGAGGGGGAGGGGGTAAAAGATGGGAAAAAGGTAAAAATGTAATGTCCCTCCCACAGAGGAGTAAAGAACTGGTCACTGAGTGGTGCAGTAACATGTAGTAGTGGCGCTGAGGATACCAGAGATGGCGGGAAGACTCAGGGAGCAGACAAGAGCAAGGTCGTAAAACAAGCCAGGGTTTAGGTAACCAGGAGAGTGTGTACAAACACATAGGACAGGCAAAGGCGTAGTCAGGAAGGACTCCGAAGTCAGGAGCTAGACAGGAACGAAAAAGGCAGGGGGGAGAAGGCAGAGACAAGTCAAAGTACAGACAAGGCTCGAATACCAAGATCAAATCGCTGAACAACCAGGAGCCAGGTGCTTACCGCAACTAACCAGAGAATATGACTGGCGCCGCTTCGGGCGTGAACACGCCCAAATAAAATTATCTGAAAGCAGCACGTGTGATTAAGCACCTCCCACAACCGGCAATTGACCAAGTGTAGGGAACAGTCCGTCACAGGTCAAAGAATAACAATACAGCACTTAAGATGCGGCACAAATGCGGATATAGGCTTCACAGGAGGACACAACAGAAGGCACCGGCGCAGGAGCCGCACTGCAAGTCTGGGCCGTGACAAAAAAAAAAAAAGTAAACCAGAAAAGATATGAAAAATAAATTACCTCTTCCCTACTAACCAGGTCCACATCTCTAGCACATAATTTTCCTACATAGACCATATTGTATCACAAAATAGTCAAATTTAACCTGGGATTATTTTTCTTTGCTTTAAAAAAAAAAGTTATTTAAAAAAGTATATGTTAAAAAGATCCTCGCAATATTAAATTATTTTCCATAAAATAAAATACCAATAAATGAAAAAATAAATGCAGTATATACAGTACTATGAAAGAGTCTTTTTATAATTTACAAAGAACTCTTCATGTATGGTTTTTTTTTTCGTTTAAAGATCAAGAGGATCTGAGCGCAACTAATAGGTCAGGGAAAACATTTCCATAGGAAACATGAAGGAATGTTAGCCCCTCTTGTTCAAAATGACAGGAAATCTCCAAAATGTCCAAGAGCCTAAAATGGTTAAAAAATGAAGCCCTATGTGTTATGCAAAAAAAAATAACTAGCTGAAAAAATGTATACTTAATTAAGTGGCAAAGAAACTCTAGAAAGTGTCAGATCATGCAGTCTAAAATTATAAAATTATATTTAACTTTTCCTAGTTATTGCAATGAAGTAAAACACTCCAGTCACTAATGATAATTTACTGATAATTTCTAGTGAACACGGCTTCCATAAACATTGTTTCTTTGGTGAGATTTCAGAGGTCGTTGTTTCCTGAAGCAGTTTTGAAGGTTGTTTTATGCATTTTGGAACGTTTTTCGATGGAGATTTTTGTAACCTTATGCTTAGACAGTGCCTAATTTGGAGAGAGAACCGGTCATGTAAAAAAACTGTATTAACCTGCTGATTAATAGAGCTTTTGAACCTGCCCGACGCCTGCACAATAAACTCCACTGCTGGGAGGAAATTAACTTTAATCCTCCCGGCAGCGCTCAGATCTCCTTCACGGAGTCGGTGCGGGTTCAGTCACTGCTCTGTGTATTGAAAGCGACGGCTGTTACTGCGGTCCCCGCACTGACTGCCAGCTAGTTCTAATGATGAGAGGCCACAAGTCAGTGCAGGACAGGGGGAGTTCCCGCCCCTCATGTTCTGCGACTGTTAGACAGCAATTCAGCATGCAGGGATTGCCTGCCAAAAACGTTTATGCCTGAGCCATGTTGGCTACTGGCATTGCTGTGACTGGCTGGCCGCATCGAATCATTGGGTCTTTTATAGGTTTTCTGCCACGAAATGCAGGTCTGTGAACTCAGTGACCCTGAGGTGAAGTCACATGAGGTTAAGTTACCTGTGGTCACAGGTGGAGGACCGTGGGAACCTTCCAGCTGCGACCGCAAATAACCTGAGTGACGTTGGGGTCACAAAAAGCATGGGTCTGCCCAGCCTGAGAATACCAGTCTTCAGCTGTTGACTTTATTATGGCTGGGTATCAAAAATTGGTGGGACCGCACACCGTTTTTTTTAAATTATTTATTTAAATAATTGCAAAAAAGCTGAATACGGTGACGCTTAATTTGATACACAGCCAAGATAAGCACACTGATGAGGGCTGCAGCCTGTATCCGTATGCTTTATGTGTGCTGGGTATTATAATATGGGGGGATCCTAAGCTAAATTTTTTATTTATTTTTACACCACAAGAGGTGCATACAGCGTGTGTGAGTCCATGCAATCACGCACGCTGTCAGACAGAATGGGGGTGCAGTCTGAATGCAACCAGAGACGCCGAAACACCAGTAGAGACGCACGGACAGCGTCTGTGATTGTTTTCAGTGAGACACGCTCTCACACAGGGTGGGGGTGCGTCTGACTGCAACCAGAGACGCGGGGACTGCCGGTGGGGGGGGCAAAGCAGTGCATATGCATATGCATGAAAGATAATGAACGGCCCCGGAAATAGCATAAGTGGCCTGGAAGCTGCAGCCACACGAGAGATTCAATAAGTATAACACACCTGCTTTGCATTTTTCCTTTATTTTTTTAATTACCCGAGTTGCCAGACCTGGTGTTACAAATCGGCGCTGCCGTAGCCGCAAGCAGCCTGCTGTGGTTCCTGCTATGCCCAGGCGCTGGACGCCATTTTTGGCCGTGCCTTGGGTTGTTCAGCTGGCTGCTTCTTCCTTCACGTCTAAATGTGGAGAGGCAGCTAGGGCGCATGCGTGTGCCGATTTGCCCCATCCAGAGCATGCTCAGCCTGATAGTGCCATTTCTAAGGCTAAGTCCACAGTTCAGGCTGCTGAGCATGCTCCCACACTTAGTGCGAAAAGCCTCTTTGCTCAGGAACTTGGACTCCGTTCTTGGACACAGAACGGAGTCCAAGTTCCTGAGCAAAGAGGCTTTTCCTGTGTTGTGCCTCCTGAGCATGCTCAGGCTGATTGTCTCATTTCTGAGACAAAGTCTGTGGTTCAGGCTACTGAGCATGCTCAGGCACTTAGTGCATTGGAGGCTAAAGGTGGTGTCACACATAGTGGCGCAGCAGCGATCACGACCAGCGATCTGACCTTATCAGGATCGCTACTGCGTCATTACATGGTCGCTGGTGAGCTGTCAAACAGGCAGATCTCACCAGCGAACAGTGACCAGCCCCCAGCCAGCAGCGACGCGTGGAAGCGTAACTAAGGTAAATATCGGGTAACCAAGGAAAGCACTTCTCTTGGTTACCCGATATTTACCTTAGTTACTAGCGTCCACCGCTCTCACGCTGCCAGTGCCGGCTCCCTGTTCCCTGAACTCCTAGCCAGAGAACACATCGGGTTAATTACTCGATGTGTAGTCCAGCTACGTGTGCAGGGAGCAGGGAGCCGGCACTGGCAGCGTGAGAGCACACTGCTTAGCGCTGGCTCCCTGCACTCCTAGCCAGAGTACACATCGTGTTAATTACTCGATGTGTACTCCAGCTACGTATGCAGGGAGCAGGGAGCCGGCACTGGCAGCATGAGAGCGGCGAACAGTAGTAACTAAGGTAAATATCGGGTAACCAAGGAAAGGGCTTCTTGGTTACCCGATGTTTACCGTGGTTACAGCTTACCGCAGGCTGCCAGACGCCGGCTCCCTGCTCCCTGCTCGCTTCAGTTCGTCGCTCTCTCGCTGTCACACACAGCGATGTGTGTTTCACAGCGGGACAGCAACGTCCAAAAAATGAAGCAGGACATTCAGCAACGACCGGCGACCTCACAGCAGGGGCCAGGTCATTACTGGATGTCACACACAGCGACAGCGACGGGATGTCGCTGCTATGTCACAGAAAATGGTGACTTAGCAGCGACGTCGTTGTCGTCGTCGCTATGTGTGACACCACCTTAAGTCTGGTAAGCACTTCACTGGGCATGTCCGTGAGGTGGTAGGCCCTGATAGGCTGGATAGCGTCAGGTGTCCTGATGTTGTGGCCATTCCGGACTGGCTCGCGGATTCCCGCCCCTATGACCTGGCACCCCGTCATTGGTAATCAGACAATGACTGGTATGGTGTTTGGGGCGGTGCTGCCATTGTGTCATCAGTGATGGGGCAGTTCTGGATAGACCGCTGGTGACGTCACTGAAGATGTGGCCCCTGAAGGCGCCATTGTGACTCATACTGGGTTTGGGGCGGACCCTAGGTGTTAAAAGGGCCTGGAGACCGCATGGAGGTGGGCAGTCTTCACTTGCACATGGTCGAGCCATATTGCAGCCACACAAACTAATCCTGGAAGCGGTAGGTAGGGTTAGGCGTCCGGTGCCTGTCACGCTAAGATTCGCAGCTCAGCACATTAGGGTCAGGCGCCGTGCTTCCCCCTCCTATCACTCCAGTCCTGTTGTAGCAGACTAGTGGAGTTAACTGTCCTGGTGTGCCCCCTACGCACATGGACAGTGTAACCCAGGACCCCTGTGATGTTAACAGGGGAGTTCCTGGGTTTGGGTGTGTGGATCCTGTGGCATGAACAGGGTTCACAGTTATCCTGATCTGAGTGACGTTTAACTCGGGTCAGGTTCATATTATTTCAGAGCCATCAAGCTCTGTATTATCCGCCTGACCTATGGGTTGCTAGCAGCTCCTTTACCATCTTGGAACACAGTGGATCCCGACTAGCGATTGGGATATTCATCACCTTTATTCTAATCTGCTAGTCCCCCCCGTAACACCTGGATTGCTACCCAGAGGTCCTTGAGAATTCTGGGTCCAGGGTTGGTGCACTGTATGTTTTACTAATTGATTAGAAGGACATGTGCTGATGTCATAACTATCTGACCAAAAGGGGCAGAGCCTCAGCCAACATAGCTGATACTTGGGAGAAACATTTTTCTGTTGTCTGAGGCCCCGCCTGTTACGGTTGCTGTGGCACTGGAGACTATGTTCGGATTTCTTGCTACTGCACATGTGCGAGCACTGGAGACTATGTTCGGATTTCTTGCTACTGCACATGTGCAAGCGCTGGAGACTAAGTCCTATCTTGGAGCCATTGCACATGTGCGGGTGACATCATCGCTGACACGAGGTCACATGTCTCTGACACCTTCTAAGCTGATTGGCCCCTGGTCATGTGCTTGTGACATGTGGTCACATGTCTCTGACACCTTCTATGCCGATTAGTCGCAGGTCATGTGCTTGTGACGCTTTGCTCGGTGATAGGCCAGCGTGACGTCATTGCTGTCATTCTGGCTCTGGTGTCCTCCATCTTGGATGAGGCACAGAGTCTATATAAGACCCTGACGCACGCCGCCCGGCGCTCAGTCCTCTTGGTTCCTGCATAGGAGTAGACGCTCTGTGCATGTCCCTTGCGGCACCTATTCTATCTAGGTGACCGTTATCGGTAGGGTAACGCTCTTGTACCTTGCAACTTATGCTGTGGTCCGTATCCTCGCACCTTAGTGGAGCGGACATAGGCAGGTGCTTGCTGCACATGGTCTGACTGGGCCTTGTGGTTCTACTCTGAGGTGAGCGCTATCGGTAGGTTAGCGCTCCTGTACCTTTCAGCCGTACTGTTGTCCGTGTCCTCGCACCTTAGTGGAGCGGACATAGGTAGGTTAGGTGGTCGTTGCCTTCTAGGGTAACGCTCCACTACGCTGCCTCCTACAGCAGTCCGTATCCTCGCACACTAGGGGAGCGGTCATAGGCAGGAGTTTCAAGCTAGCAGCCTTGCTGCTGTCCGTATCCTTGCACAAGTGGAGCGGACATAGGTAGGTGCCATATTGCACACACTACACTAAGGCGGGCTTTGCACGTTGCAACATCGGTAACAATGTGTTACCGATGCTGCAGCGATAGTCCCGCCCCCGTCGCACGTTCGATATCTAGTGAAAGCTGCCGTAGCGATTATTATCGCTACGGCAGCTTTACACGCACATACCTGCCGTGCGACGTCCCTCTGGCCGGCGACCCGCCTCCTTCCTTAGGGGGCGGGTCGTGCGGCGTCACAGTGACGTCACACGGCAGGCGGCCAATTGTAGCGGAGGGGCGGAGATGAGCAGGATGTAAACATCCCGCCCACCTCCGTCCTTCTCATTGCAGCCGGCGGCAGGTAAGTTGAAGTTCCTCGCTCCTGCGGCTTCATACACAGCGATGTGTGCTGCCGCAGGAGCGAGGAACAACATCGCACCTGTCGCTGCACCGGCATTATGGAAATGTCGGAGGCTGCAGCGATGATACGATAACGACGCTTTTGCGCTCGTTAATCGTATCATCTAGGATTTACACACTACGACATCGCAAGTGACGCCGGATGTGCGTCACTTTCGATTTGACCCCACCGACATCGCACTTGCGATGTAGTGTGCAAAGCCGCCCTTAGTCTCTGTGACTTAACTGAGACAGGTGCCTTCACGCTCACAGACTGTGAGACTTCTATGCACTTTTATGTTGTATTCCTCACTCTTTTGCATTTCCACTCCTATGTTATTCTAATAAGGTAGTCGCTGTGTCTTAAACAGTATACGCCGCTATTGGTCTTGGTGACACTGTGACGCAACAGTGTTAGTACCACTTTGCTGGTACAGGTTTCCCCTATCCTCTGCCATACTCTGCAGCAGAGCTCTGCACGGTGGACCCTGACTGTCGGATAGCCTTCAATTCCCTTATTATCCGACAGCCCCCATAACACCGCCCCTTCTGTTCACATGGGTAGGACATCAGCACAGGCCCTTCTAGTCAGTTAGTAAATGATTCTATAATAGAATTAGCATAAATAACAGGGATAATGGACAGGCAGGGGGGGGGCGGGAATAACTATAAAAACCCACCCCAGCTATCAGCTGATCGGCATCTGCTGTCATTCAAAATGCTACTCATTTTACAAATGTTACTTCCCTGTGTTTCAAAACCTATACATCCTAGCTGACAGCTTAAGGTATTTACAGAATCAGCATGTTAGTGATTGGTGTGCTTTAAGCCACTTTGTAACCAGTTTGGCAGTATACTTCAGGTCATTGTCCATTTGAAAGACCCATTTAAATCCAAGCCTTAAGTTCCTAACTGATGTCTTGAGATGTTGCTTCAGTTTTGCACATAATCTTCTTTCCTCATGATTGCATCTATTTTGTGAAGTACACCAGTCTCTCCTGCAGCAAAACAACCCCACAGCATGATGCTGCCACCCCCGTGTTTCAGAGTTGGGATGGAGTTCTTAGGCGTCAAATCTTTTCCCTTTTTCCTCCAAACGTAATGATGGTCATTATAGCCAAACAGTTCAATTTTAGTTTTGTTAGACCATAGGAGATGTCTCCAAAAATTAAGGTCTTTGTTCCTGTGTGCATTTGCAAACATTGATCTGCTTTTTTTATGTTTCTTTTGGAGTAATGGCTTTTTCCTGGCAGAGTGGCCTTTCAGCCCATGTTGATACAGTACTCGTCTCACTGTGGATAGTGACACAATCTTACCAGCTTCCGCCAGCATCTTCACAAGGTCTTTTGCTTTTGTTTTTGGGTTTATATGCACGTGTCTGACTAAAGCATGATCATCTCTGGTACACAATATCAGTCTCTTTCCTGAGCAGTGTGGTGGCTGGACATTCCCATCTTGTTTGTACTTGCATATAATTGTTTGCACAGATGAACGAGGCACCTCTAGGTATCTGGAAATTGCACCCAAGGATGAACCAGTCTTGTGCAAGTCCACAATTCTCTTCCTGAGATCTTGGCTGATTTCTTTGGTCTTTCCCATGATGCTACACAAAAAAGCAGGGTGAATCACGTGTGCATTAAAATACATCCAGAGGTGTGTCTCTAACTCAGATGTTGCCAATAAACCTATCACAATCTTCTAAAGAGAAAACAATCACTGATCTCGGGGAGACCAGCCAGAGAAAACACTGCTGGCTGCCAACAAAGGCGCTCAAAACAGTGAAATCCTAGGTGCATTGCTCCCTGGGAAGTATGCAAATCAAAAAAAAGGTCCATGGAGCCTCTGTTAGGAGTCTCAACACAGAAAATAGCCATATATCCCTCCGGGAAGGACCTAGCCAAGGAGGCCTCTTTTTAGGAGACCACCACAACCACCATATTAAGTGGCCCTTTTAGTCAATATCCACCTCTTTGACAAGTTTAAAGATATGAGAAGGGAAATACCAAGGTCAGGTATCCATCCACAGACAGCTGTTTCGGGGTATTGCCCCTCATCCGTGTGAAGCAGGATTCTGGCCAGGTGGGAGCAATGCCTAGTAGACCAACAAGACAAAACAATCACTGATCTCGGGGAGACCAGCCAGAGAAAACACTGCTGGCTGCCAACAAAGGCGCTCAAAACAGTGAAATCCTAGGTGCATTGCTCCCTGGGAAGTATGCAAATCAAAAAAAGGTCCATGGAGCCTCTGTTAGGAGTCTCAACACAGAAAATAGCCAGATATCCTTCCGGGAAGGACCTAGGCAAGGAGTGGCTCTTTTTAGGAGACCACCATAACCACCATATTAAGTGGCCCTTTTAGTCAATATCCACCTCTTTGACGAGTTTAAAGATATGACAAGAGAAATACCAAGCCAGAATCCTACTCCACACTGATGAAGGGCAACACCCTGAAACAGCTGTCTGTGGATGGATACCTGGCCTTGGTATTTCCCTTGTCATATCTTTAGACTATGTGCGCACGTTGCATTTTTTCATGCGTTTCTGCAGCATTTTGAGCTGCAGCGTTTTAATGCAAAATTGCATGCGTTTTCATTTCCAGGCAAAATCTATGGAAAATAGGGATTTCTTGTGCGCACAATGCTTTTACAAACGAAGTGTTTTAGTTGCTTAAAATTTGTCAAAAACTGCGTTTGAAAAAGGAACATGTCAATTGTTTTTGCCATTTTGGCAGCGTTTTAATAACATTGAAGTCAATGTGAAATGTCAAAACGCATATTTTTCTAGAAAGAAAGTGTTTCACTTGCTTTTTACTAGCGATCTGCATGTGTTTTTGACATAATAAACGCAGGTCTTTAGTTTTTTTCTCTCTGTCGGTCGGTCTGTTGGTCTCTCTCTCTGTCCATGTCTGTCTCTCCCTCCCACCCCCTCTCTCATACTCACCGATCCACGATCACCGGTGCTGCGCTGCACGGCGTTCAAACTGTGGCAGCTTCTCCTCTTTTGAAAATGCCGGCCACTCATTAACCCATCTAGTATTCACTGCTTCCTCCGCCCACCGGCGCCTATGGTTGGTTGCAGTCAGACACGCCCCCACGCTGAGTGATAGCTGTCTCACTGCAACCAATCACAGCCGCTGTTGGGCGTGTCTATATCGAGCAGGAAGTAAAAAAAAAATTGAAATAAAACGACGTGCGGTCCCCCCCAATTTTGATACCAGCCAGGGTAAAACCACACAGCTGAAGGCTGGTATTCTCAGGATGGGGAGCTCCACATTATGGGGAGCCCCCCAGCCTAACAATATCAGCCAGCAGCCGTCCGGAATTGCCGCATCCATTAGATGCGACAGTCCCGGGACTCTATCCGGCTCATCCCGAATTGCCCTGGTGCAGTGGCAATCGAGGTAATAAGGAGTTAATGGTAGCAGCCCATAGCTGCCAATAAGTCCTAGGTTAATCATGGCAGGCGTCTCCCCGAGATACCTTCCATGATTAACCTGTAAGTTAAATAAAATAAACACACACATCCAAAAAATACTTTATTTGTAATGAAAGACAAAAAACACCCTATTTCACCACTTTATTAATCCCTCAAAAACACCTCCAGGTCCGACGTAATCCATGCAAGGTCCCATGACGCTTCCAGCTCTGCTACATCGGAAGCTGACAGGAGCGGCAGTAGAACACCGCCGCTCCTGTGAGCTCCATGCAGCAACTGAAGTGAGTCGCGCAATCAGCTGTGCTGTCACTGAGTTTACCCGCGGCCACCGCTCTCAGGTGGAGGACTGCAGCTGTGGCCATGACGGCACAGCTGATCGCGCGTCTCACTGCGGTCACTCAGGGGATTTGCGATCACAGATGAGTCCTTCACGTGTGACCACAAATCAGGCTGCCACACAGACAGAGCCGCGCGATGTCAGTGAAATCGGGTGAAGCTCTGACATCACTGCTGCGGACTCCTGTGTCCTGGCACTGACCTCGGAGGTTCATCTCAGTTCATGACAGCAGACAGAGACAGAGCCGCGGGATGACAATGAGGTTGGGTGCACTTCATCCGAGTTCATTCTCATTGCCCGACTCTGTCTGTGTCTGCTGTCAGCGGACATGTAGCAGAGCTGAATTGCCAGGGGAACGCACTGACAAAAATGCATCCAAAACGCATGTAAAATGCTTCCAAAATACATGCGTTTTGGATGCATTCTTTTTGTCAACACGCAGAGTCAAGTCTGCCAGAGGGTGCGTTCTTTGTCGCACTGGTCAGGACGCAACGTGCGCACATAGTCTTAAACTCGTCAAAGAGGTGGATTTAGACTAAAAGGGCCACTTACTATGGTTGTTATGGTGGTCTCCTAAAAAGAGCCACTCCTTGGCTAGGTCCTTCCCGGAGGGATATCTGGCTATTTTCTGTGTTGAGACTCCTAACAGAGGCTCCACTGACCTTTTTTTGATTTGCAATCTTCTAAAGACATGGCATCATCATTTGGACTGTGCCAAATTGTTTAAAGGCATAGTACTCTTAGTGTATGTAAACTTTTGACTTTGCAGAAAGTAATAAAAATGTCTTAAAACATTCTCGCTCTCTCATTATTCTGGCATTTGGTAAATATAAATAATTTTGGTAATACTCATTGACCTAAAACGGGAAAGGTTCATTCTGATATCATGTCAGATAGTGAGAAAAACATGCATGTGTCTTTTTAAATAGTGTATATAAACTTCTAGTTTCAACTGCATTATATATTCATATATAACTATAGTGGTTATATCCGTCCTTCCTCCTCGTCTGTAGCTGCTGGGGTTTTCATCATTTTTAAAAAAAAAGATAAGGGTCTGCGTCCTTACCTCGATTGCCATGAATTAAACAAAATTGCAGTTAATACCTACCCACTTCCACTTATCCCCGACCTATATAATAAGGTTATGAGAGCCAAATGGCTTTCCAAACTTGATCTAAGAGGTGGTTATCTAATAATTTGATACATGTCCGGGAAGGTGATGAGTGAAAGTCAGCGTTTTTAACGGCTGAGGGTCTATTTGAAAATGTTGTCATGCCTTTTAGATTAAACAATGCACACACCAGCAGTCTTTCAAAACTTTATTAGATTTTTTTTTCTGATTGTATTGGAAACTTTATTGTGGTTTATCTGGACGATATTTCAATTTTTTCACCTGATCTACATTCACATTATGAACATGTCTCTTTTATTTTACAAAGGCCTAGAGAAAAGTTTGTTTGCCAAGTTTGATAAATATACCTTTTATGTAAAAGTAATATCGTAACTGGGGGTTATTGTGTTGGCTAAAGGATTTAAGATGGATCATGGGAAGGTGCAGGCCATATTTGATTGGGTTCAACCTCGTGACCTTAAAGCATTGCAACGGTTTCAGGGGTTCGCCAATTACTACAGAAAATGCATTAAGGGTTTTTGTCAGATCGTCAAACTTTTTATTGATCTTACATGTAAGGAGGAGGCTCTGAGAGTTTGGTAGCCGAATGCTGTTGGGGCCTTTAATAAATTGAAAGAGTGTTTTATGACCACTCCATTTCTTGTCCAACCCGCTTTCCAGAAGTTCATTGTGGAGGTGGATGCTTCTGAGATTGGGCTAAGGGCTGTATTGTCTCAATGTCCTAAAAGGGTAACCAACTTGTGGCCATGTGTCTTTTTCGCTAAGAAATTCTTGTCTGCTGAGAGAAATTATGATGTTGGGAACAGTTAGTTTGCTTGATATCAAATTAGTGTTTGAAGAATGGAAACATTTTTTGGAGGGAGCGGTCTTTCAAGTCACAGTTGTGACGGATCGAAAAATGTAGCTTATTTTGAATCAGCCAAACGCTTGACTCCATGACAGGTCAGAAGCCCTCTATTTTTCTCTAGATTTAATTTTTCTAACATGTCCATCTCCCCTGAAGAAGAGGTGAAATGCGCGTAGGGACAGGTGGGGTACTCAGAACTGCTGCAGAACTGGTTAGTACTATGACTTGATATTACAGAGATTGCTGGTGTGGTTTTTTTTTTTTTTGCCCACAGCAAACTACTAATGTCATTAGATATACATATGTATATAGGGCTCTCCACACTAAAACGCTAGTATGATCAAGCAAATGATGCATAAAGTGGCTGTTAACTAAAGGGGATAGTGATTTCATTCACATAACTACTAATTAAGATATGCAACATCAAATTACAAACAAGTGGTTAACACAAGCTTAAAATGCTATTTATGTATACACCTTGTTTGCATTTTTATCTACACATGCATGCAGAAAGTGTTAAAAAGTGTTAAAAAATATTTGACCGTCTGCACTCTGTATATCATAGTCTATATTGATTGTAATCATTGAATTGCTCTGCACACAGTTCTGTTAACCCCTTGAGGGCTCCTTGCTCTATTATGATTTTTTAAGTATAATCAATAAAATTTTGTATTTTATCAATATTGGACTTGTGCCACATTCTTTCTCTGTTGAATATAGTATCACAGTGGTGTCCTGGCACTCTTAATAAGGTTGGGGAGTGACCTATATATTAAATGTTCAGGCCGGGGTCTAAGAATGTGAGGGTTGACTCTGTCATGCAGGCTTGATTCCATGTCTCCTCCAGAATCCCCATACTCCATTCTTCCTCATGATATTGTGATATGCTCGAAGTTGGAAGCCGAAATCCGTGAAGCCCAGTCTCTTGCTCCTTCCACTAATCCAAATTATTTTTACTTCTGTACCTGAGATTACGTCTGTTGCAGAAATTTAATGATTCCGTGTTGAGTGGTCATCCCAAGGTCATAGATACTCAAAAAGCTATTGCTTGACTCTTTTGGTGGGCATCCATGCATAATGATATTAAAAATGTTGTATCTGCTTGTGACTCCTGCGCAGGCTTTGCGCCTAGGCCGCCGGTTGGGGAATTGGCTTCATTGCGAATTCCAGAAAGACCGTGGACTCACTTGTCCAAGATTTGATTACTCATTTGCCTTTATCTGGTGTGAAAACTGTGATTTGGATGGTGGTTGGCCAATTCGGTAAACAAGCCCACTTCATTCCGATATCAGAATTAGCTAATACTGAAACACTTTCCAAGTTATTCATCAATCGTGGTAAGATTGCATGGTGTGCCTCTGAACATTGTATCTGATAAGGGGGTGCAATTTGTTTCAAAATTTGGAAGGGCGTTTTGTAAAAAGGTTGGGGATTGATTTGTTGTTCTCCTCTTTTCCTGTGCTTATCACCCTGAAACCAACAGTCAAAGGACAAATCAGTCCTTGGAGCAAATTTTAAGATGTTTTGGTGCAGCTCAGTATGACTGCTCCTTGTTTACACCTCTTGTGGAGTTCACCTTGAACAGTCAGGTCAATCAGTCCACTGAAACCATGCCTTTTTTCTGTAATTATGGTTTTCATCCCCATTTTGGTGATTTTTCTAGGATAAGTCCTGGGTGTCCTAGAGTAGAGGTAGCCGTTCAGAAACTTGGGGATGTCTGGAAGGAGGTTCAAAAGAATACCCGGATGGCCCAACTTCATCAGAAATAGAAGGCCGTCAGGAAGCAGTCGGCAGGTGTAACCTTCAAGGTAAGATATAAGCTTTGGTTATCTTTTAAAAATATTAAGATGAAGGTGTCATTGATGAAGTTGGGCCCTAAATTCATTGGTCCTTATGAGATTTTAGAGGTGGTCAACATGGTTGCCTTTAGATTGAAACTCCCTCAGTCTCTTCATATCCATAACATGTTACACAGATCTCTGTTGAAGTAACTTGTCCCTTCAGCATTCTCGTTTGTACCCGCCTCCTCCTGCTTATGTTTGTGGAGGTTTGGCGTAAGAGGTGCAGAGGATTAGTGAGTCATGGAGGGTCTGGAATTCCCTTCAGTATCTGGTTCATTGGAGGGGACACGTACCCAAAGAGATCCTGGGTTCCAGCTCATTCTGTGAGGGATGATCTGTTTCCCAGGGCCTATGTTCATAGGTTTCCTGGGAAACCTGGGGTCCTGTTGTCTTCCTTAGATGAGGGGGTGCTATCATGATTCCTCCGCCCCGTGCATCTAGGACGTAATGAGGGATTGTATGCTGACTATGGAAAATGAGTCTGCTGAGCAGTCAGTGAGTTGAATGACAGCACAGTAAGCTATTCTGGCCCTGAAAGGTACTAGCTTGTTCAGGTGTTCTACCTTCTGAGTGACTGCCTAGCTACTTTGCTGAGTAGTCTCTCCCAGAACTTTGCAAGTCTGTTAGAGTGGTGCTGTTTATCTGTGTTCTGACCATTTTAGTCTGAATCTATAGTTATTTGACTACACCTCAGTTTACTCCCTGAATCAAAGACGTACTCTCCTGGACTTTTGACCACTGACCGTTAACTGACCACGCCTCAGTATACTCCTTTAATTCAAGATATGCTCTCTTGGTATTTTCACCCGGAACCGTTACCTAACTATGCCTCAGTTTACTCCCTGAATCCACCAGCTACCCTGGTATCTGACCCCGAATTATCTGACTAACCTGTCTTGAAACCTACCCGTGAGTAAGTAACTAGTTTCAACAGTGGTTTAATCCACATTGTACGCTCTCTGGTCTGTCCGGCAAGACAAGACATCAAAAGTATCTCAGAGTGGCCAGTCTGTCGATCTTTTCCAGCATTCCCCTGCCTGCTTACCCCCAGAGCCTGCCATGCAGGGAGTGAGGACAAACAGGTACTTTCCAGATGCCCAACAGACAAAGTCCAGCACGTCTGATGACCATCTTCCATCCTCAAGCTGCAAAAAAAATTGATCCCAGGTCCATCAGGTGTTTTTTACTGGGGGGTGGGGGGGTTGGGAGAAGAAACAGGTGTCCTCAGTGCTTCATTGCGCTCCCCTGCTTCTCCCTCTCCCTCCTATAGCCTGTTCCTCAATTTCAGTTTTTTCCTGCACCTCCCTGTTTTTTTTCTGGCAGCAATAAATCAGAATTTACTCCACGACTTCTGTCGGGAATACTTCTGTGGCTAAGCCATGGTCCCCACAACCCGATTAATCACACAAGGACTCTCACATGCCCCACTGTCTACCGCTGTCATCCTATTGGACAGCTTGTCTAAAGCAGCTGTGTGGGAACCATGGATGCATTTTCAGCGGCACCTTTTTTTTCTTTCTGCCAGCACCATCTTTCAGACCCCTACCATGGTACACAGAATCGCTGTCTTGGCAGACCTTCGGCGCACAGGCTACAGCTGAGATAAGTTCTGTCTCCTGGGGGCAGTTTCATTTCTCTGGAACCTCTTTCTCTACTGATCTTTCAGTCAACCCACCGTGCAATCTGCCCTGGAGCTCTCCACTGCCCATCATACGTGCAAATTCCAATTCCCCACTCAGGGCGTATCAATTTCGCAAGTTAGTCCAGAAAAGTCTTAGTCAGTAACTTTACTCTCAAGGCATCCATACCACGACCAGAGCAGTGGGGCGTTTAACTGCTAATATGCACCTGGTTCTCTGTCCACAATCTACAGTGTCAGACCCACCATCCACCACAAACCACCTTGCTCAACACAGCAGTGGTCCAAGTATTCTGTCCACTATCCTGTGTGTCAGATCCGCCAGATACCATGCGCCACATAGCTAACTGTACCGTTGTCCAAGTGTTCTACTAATTGAGTCGGACTCATCTCTACACACTTCACAGGGCTGGTTGCAACAGCAGTCCAAGTGCTCTGTCCACCATTCAGTGTGTCAGATCCTTCAGTTACGATTAACCATATAGCTGACAGCAGCTGTAGCTCAAGTGCTCTGTCCATCATCTAGTCTGTCAGACCCTCCTGTTATTACTAAACACATGACTGACCACAACAGTCCGTCCAAGGGATCTCTCCACTACCTACTGAGAGAGATCCATTACTTTCCACCACAAACCACATGGATGTTCATATCTGTAGCACACGTGTTCTGCCAGCCTTTCTAGTGAGTTAGACCCTCATCTGTCACAGGCCTTATAGCTAATTGTAACAGCGGTCCTAGTGTTCGGTCCTCTATCCATTCAGTCGGATCCACTATATACTATGACCTCATGGCTGATCGCAACATATCTGATTTCAGCAGCTATCCAAGTACTCCACTATCTATACAGCGAGTTGGATACAATATATACCAGGACCACATGACTAAAGGCCCTGTCACACACAGAGATAAATCTGCGGCAGATCTGTGGTTGCAGTGAAATTGTGGACAATCAGTGCCAGGTTTGTGGCTGTGTACAAATGGAACAATATGGCCATGATTTCACTGCAACGACAGATCTGCCGAAGATTTATCTTTGTGTGTGACGGGGCCTTAATTGCAGCGTGGTCCAAGTGACCTCGAAAGATATCATCACCTCAATGTTTATTTATCTGCGCTTAATTCTTCTTTCTTACAGAAACCGGATCATCCACAGACCGGGTATGAGAGCCTTTTCAGTGCATATTCCAGTCCATGAACCTAATAGATGTGGGCCCTTTTCTCCTGCAGGAATTCGTATTCTATTTTAAAACACCTCTGGTCATATTCCGGTTTTCTCTGTTAATTAGATCAGAATTCTAATGTTCAGCGCTGCCTCAACTAAACAGCCCTCACCAGCATGTAGACTACCTAGCTAAGTTTGCACTGGCGGATGACAGTCAGCCCTTGTGTCTAGTGATCACTGCGGCTTGTGTTGCTGAGGCTGTCTCCGCCTGTTCAGTTTTCCTGCACCAGGCTTGCTTTCGGGGTTACATCAATGTGTAGTTGGACCTTGCAGAATTATTTACTCATAGTAAAATTAGATCCCATCAGGTCCTTTGCAAGCTACAGCCAAGGCATTGACAACTTCTTCATGGCAGGATCCAGTTTTCAAACATCACAAAAGCGGTGTCTCTTTTCCCACAAGATTTTGTATTGTTATTCAGTATTTCTAGGTGGTCCCACCCGGAGGTACATACCAGCAGAATTCCCAGCTAAATCTGTGCTTGCGGTTCACAAGGTCAGGACTCACGTTGGCAAAGCTGCCTCTACCTGTCCAGTTGACTTCGCTATCGGGAGTATCCTCCACAGGACCTGTGGCTTTTGTTCTGTGGTCTTGTACATGCCTCTGCTCATTATTTTTCCAGACCAGTGATGGCGAACCTATGGCACGCGTGCCAGACTGGACACGCAGAGCCCTTTTTGCTGGCACGTGCGCTGTCGCCACATTTAGCCACTTTGCACTGTCTGTGTGATCGCGCCGGCAATTCAAAGTTGTGTTTAGCAGAGGAGACATTTCTCCTCCCTCTGACACTCCTCCTCTTCTGGGCCGCAGGCCTGTTGCCTAGGAGACAGAGGAGCATCAGTAGGCATCACCGGCATCTTGTGGCTGCGCGGAAACTGACTGAGGACCCAGCAGCGTGCAGCGGTGGAGCGAGTGCTGGAAGGTGAGTTTTTATTTTTTTATTTTTAAGCTGTGTGCGGCTGTGCCAAGGTGTGGTGCCATGGTGTGGTGGGACAGAGCCAGCACGGAGCATACAGAGCATGGGGCAAACATGGAGAGCACGGGGCAAACAAATAGAGCATGGGGCAAACAAACAGAGCACGGGGGCAAACAAACAGGGCACGGGGCAAACATGGCTGCAAGGATGGAGAGAAATGTGCAAAGATGGGGGGAAACATGGCTGCAAGGATGGATGGAAACATGCAAGGATGGGGGGGAAATATGGCTGCAAGGATCAGGGAAACATGCCAGGATGGGGTACATTTATCACATTTAGCACGAAGGGGTACATTTTCCAGGATGGGGGATACAATTTCCAGGATGGGGGGATACATTTACCAGGATGGGGGGGGGATACATTTACCAGGATGGGGGAAAACATGAAAGGATAGGGGGAAACATGCCAGGATGGGGGTACATGAACATGCCAGGATGAGGAAAAATGCCAGGATGGGGAACATTTAGCAGGAAGAGTGACATTTACCAGGATTGGGTCATTTAACAGCATAGGGGAACATGCCAGGATGGGATACATTTACAATGATGGGGTACATTTACCAGAATGGAGGACATTTACCAGGATGGGGAATATGCTGGGATGGGGTAATGATGGGGACAAATATAACAGAATGTAGGAAATATATATCAGGATGGGGGACATGTTTACCAGGAAGTGGCCAGGAAGGGGGACATAACTACACCATGAAGGTGGAGGGGAGCAACTCGCACGTCTTTATGGGTTTTCAGGATGTTCAGACTTTGAAATGTAGATGTGGATTACAGGGTGAAATCTGATTGCATTCCATGCTAAAATCTCTGTCTAATATCCTGCAATTTTTTCTAGAAAGATCAATCCAACTGCTGTGTCTGGAAAGGGCTCAGCTTCAATGTGTGGTGAGCATGCATGAGCGTGATGCCCCTGCTGAAGAGAGGAGAAGACTGCAAAGGTAAGGTTACAATCAATTATTTACATAATAGGATTGGTTGGCACTTCGGAAAAAAAAAATGGGTTTAGGGCTACAGTTTGGGCACTCGACCTGTGAAGGTCTAGAACAGTCATGGCGAACCTATGTAAGGTCCTAGAGTCTGTCAGCTCACAGTGTTACCCTTCGGCTTAGACATCCTGCCGGTATTCTTAAAAGTTTCAAGCCAGCGGCATAGCCATCTTATGCACTAGGAGGATCTGTTTCTTTTTCCTCAGACTCCACAGTTTTCAAGCCTCTCCTCTTCAATGTGCAAAGAGTCTTCAAGTCACTTAGAACACACATTTTTCTTTCAGGATTGATCTCAATGGGTGAAAGTAGTTCCCTATTCTGACCCAGCATATAGCTGTCAGGGTCACGCTGTTTCGATTCACACATGCTAGAGCCCTTCTCTCGGTTGAAGTTTTTTCATTGTCACGCTTTCTTCTTAGTTTTCAAGCAATTTCACTTCTCCAAAGTGTTTCCCTTCTTTATCTGGAACTCAGAGCTGTCTCAGGGCCTATCAAACCACTTTCTGCAGCGATTTGACATCGCCGCTACTCTCATAATTTGAAAAGGTGGAACCCTATCCGGTTTGGGCACTGCTGAGGCTTCTGGTCATGGTCTGAATAATGTGTGACGGTATTTTCAGCAATTCACATTCCCAAAACAAGTTGATTAAGGGCGTTAAGCCAGAAACACGTTAACCACGACCATATGCCTTGTCTGAACGACACTGAAAAAATCACCTGGTCACTCAGCTGGATCGTTTTCTTCATTTTCATTCCCGAAACGAGATCCGGGCAGAAAACTTCCTTACCTTCAAAGTTCTTTAGCAGGAGACACGATCACCTCTGCAGTCGATTTTATTCCATATTCATTACAGTGGAGCACCCCTCACATCTGTCTGATGACTGCAGGGTGTGCTAATGGGTTGCTCAGTTCGTTCTATGTCCTGCCAAATTCAGCATTTGTCTCTGTCGCCCTACAGGTCTTCGGCACTATCCTGCGGGCAGCCTCTAGTTCCGTAAGGAGCAGGGAATACGGGTCTACAGAAGTAGTCTACAGTCTTGTTGGAGGGTGTCTAATTTCTTACAGACTCCTTGGGGAAACTTGGGTTCCCCCTTTTTCAAAGAGCTTCTGATTTATCTGATCAGCTGATCAGCTCATTAATCTTTATCAAAGCAAGTAAACCCTGTATCAGCAGCATACACCCTATGGTTTCCTGTGACACCCCCCCCCCCCCCCCTCACAAAATACATTACCGGTAAGTAATTACATGTTTTTTCTGAACTCATGATGGCACCACGAGAGAGGGGATCTGCCCTTCAAGGACAGGAAACCTCCAGAATAAAAAGGGGCGGCACTTCTCCCCACATCAGTTGTATTACCGAGCATGACAGGACCTCCAAAAAAGGGAACATCATGAGGACAAACCCCGCCACTGCAACTGCCCAGTGAAGTGGAGAGAAAAAGAAATTAAAACTATCAACACCTAAGTGCAGGGAGGGAATGTAAGGGTGCCGTCATGGGTTCAGAAAAAACACATTACCGGTAAGTAATTACGTATTTTTCCAGCACCCATGACGGCACCACGAGAGAATTACATAGAAGACCTAGGGAGGGACAACAGTCTGCAAAATCCATCTCCCAAAAGGTGACGACTGTGAATGACAAATCAAGGCAATAGTGTTTAAAAAAGGTGGACGGAGAAGACCAGGTTGCCGCCTTACAGATCTGCTCGATGGAGACTTCTGATCTCTCCGCCCAAGAAGATGCCATCGATCGTGTGGAGTGCGCCTTTAGACCAGGAGGCACGTCTTCACCCCTAGCCGTGTAAGCAATGGAGATGGCATCCCTGATCCACCTGGCCAAGGTGGACTTAGAAGCTTTAAGCCCCTTCCTACAACCCTCGAAGATTCCAAACAGAGACTTATCCTTCCTCCATTCCGAAGTGACCAACAGATACTGCTGAAGACACCGCCTAACATCCAGGCAGTGCCACCCTGAGTAGAAGGGTTGTCATAAAAAGAGGGGAGCACTATCTCTTGTGACCTATGGAAGTGAGAATGTACCTTCGGTAAATATGTTCAGTCAAGTCAGTTCTTAAAACTACTCTGTCGTCAAAAAATTGGATATATGGAGGAGTTATGGATAAGGCCTGTAGGTCACTAACCCTGCGGGTTGAAGTGAGAGCGACCAGGAGAATTGTTTTGAGGAACATATGTTTGAGCGAGATGGAATCTAAGGGCTCAAACGGGGGCTGTGTTAAGGCCGAGAAGACTAGGTTAAGATCCCATAACGGTAGGGGCAGACTGCACCGAGGCCTAGATCTAGCACAGGCTCTAATGAACCGAGATACCCAGTGATCTCCGGCCAGGGAATGGTTATACAAGGCACGCAAGGATGAAACTTGCACTTTAAGGGTACTAACTGACAGACCCAATTCCCAACCCCTCTGGAGGAATTCTAATATGACGGGGACAGGGGCCGGCTGAGCAGGATCTGCACCCGTGGAGGCTGAGAATTTGTTTCATATGTGCCCATAGATGCGTGTAGTGACAGGTTTCCTACACTGCATCAAGGTAGAGACTAGACCAGGAGAAAACCCTTTGTCTCCTAACAGTGACCTCTCAAGTTCCACGCCGTCAGATGCAACCTGGTGGTTCTGTGGGTGGAAGGCTGGATCCTGGGATAGGAGATCCAGTAGTTCTGGAAGAACCCATGGTTCGGTTATAGACAGATTGCTCAGCCAATAAAACAATGGTCTCTTTGGCCAAAAGGGGGCTATGAGAATCACTGCCGCTCGTTCCTCCCATATATTCCTGAATACCGCAGGAATGAGGGTGATCGGAGGGAAGGCGTACGCGAGGTGGAAGACCCACTTGAGCAATAGGGCATCCACTTAGTGAGGATGATCCCTCGGATACAGGAAACAGAATTTGCGAACCTTCCTGTTATGTCTGGTTGCAAAGAGATCTATCTCTGGTACCCCCCACCTCTCCGTTATCTTGTTGAAAACGGACTGATTTAAAGACCATTCTCCTTGGTAACACCTGTTGCGACTGAGAAAGTCTGCCATGGTGTTCTCCTTCCCTCTGATGTGTACTGCAGATAGAGATTCTAGGTGAGCCTCTGACAAATTCATGATCCTGCTTGCAATGTCCTGCTGTCACTCCTAATGGCACATATTCCACTGGAGCGAATACCACTGCCGTTGCAACGCCTTCACTGATAAAGAATAGTGCCGCTACTCACACCCACACCCCTGGACCCGCTGCGGTGCTTCCAGGATCTCTACACTGGACGCAGCAAGGACAAAGTCGCTCTTGCATCAACCGGCCAAGCCTAGGTACGATCATCTTATTCTGAAATGTACTGCCGACTCCACAAATGTTCCCCCGTTAAGGACAGGAAACCAACTGATGCATGGGAGAGGTATCACCCTATTATCATGCTGGTTTCCGGTCTTTGAAGGGTGGGTCCCCTTTCTCCATGGTGCTGCCATGGGTGAATGAAAAATTATAATTCGTAATAGAATTTGTAATTTTACAGCCAGTTTTAAAATTCACTGGTGTTCCAACCTGTCACTAGACTCTAGCTTCCCCAACCACAGGCAACAGCGTGGCTTCACAATTGCAGTCAGGTATATATCTTTCTATGAAATACATGGCAAATAAAACATAGTTTGAACAGCGAAAAGGGAAACATAAGGAGTCATGGCTAGTCCAGAGTAGCCCATCGTCGGCTTTTTCATGAGCAACATAATAAACCTGTTATAATCGCAGACAGAATATAGTGACAGGTTCCCAGTAACATCTTTATTAAAAGAGGTTGTGCACTACTTTTACAGTGATGGCCTATTCTTAGGATAGGTCATCAATGTCTGATCGGCCGGGGTCCGAAACCTGGTAGCTCCAGCAATCACTTGCTGTTGGCTGATCAGCCATTGTTGACCTATCTTAAGGATAGGCCATCAATGTAAAAGTAGTGCACAACCTCTAACATTAAACTATAATTTGTACTGCGAAACATTCAGAAAACAACCACATATCTGATAAAACAAAACTTGTGTATTTTTTTTAAACTGCAGGGCAAATAAAATTTCAACTTTACCACAAAAGACTTTAAACCGGATTTAAAAAAAATAAAAAAAAAAAATAATAAAGCTACATAACATAAAAATAATTTTACATCTTTATACAGATACGTCATGGTTAAAAAGGGGAGCAATAAGCCCTCCATTCTCCCCACTATGATGATGGTGGGGTATTGTTTATTCCATATACAATAACGTCTGTTTACAACCAAGCAATACAAAAGAACTTTATTGGAAAACTTCCAGAAAGGGTTAAATACATTTTTTGTTTTAATTATTATTCTTAACGAAATTCCTTCAGGTCACCTCTCGGGGTAGATGAGGCGCAAGTAGCACAAGTGTGGATGTCTTTAAAAAAAAAAAAAAATAAAATAAAATTTATCGGCATATATTGTGCATCATAACAGGGCATTGTAAAACTGAATCGTAAGTCTGGGTAAAAACCCCAGAGCGGAAATGTAAAAAAAAAATTATAAAATGGCCCAAAGTAAAATGAAAAAAGTCGTACAGTATTGGAGGAAGAGAAGAAGCAGTAAAGGAAAACTAAACCAAATACCCAAGTAATGGTGAGACACATCTGATGACAAACGTAAAGTACTTGGTTTACAGTACCAGCAAACAGTTGGAAAATAGCAGCAAGTCTTAATGATTTCTTAATGATCATATGATATCTGATACCGCAAGAATTGCATTCTCCTTCAAATATATTTTTCAAACCAATGGAAAGCTAATTTCTTAAGTACAATGTGAATGGGGGGTTAAATACAATGAAACATGTTATGTCTGTAAAAGTTAAGCAGCATGCTCCGTAAAGATGGTCTTTCTATTTCGGACAGGGGTAGCGGTTGGTTTGTTATAGTCACAGTTCATTTCCACATTGTGTGCCTGTAAAACTAAGTCCACAATTACACAAAGTACCTCTTTGTAGAGAGGGACACAACCTTTACCGATTTTATCATTTTCGGACATGGGAACACTACATTCCTGCAGTCACAGGTGTCTTTATAGTACTTTGCATGCTTTAACTTAAAAATAATTGGAAAGAAGGGTTAACTTAAGAATAATTGGAAAGACGGGGTACTTAAGAGAGAAAAACTGCAATAAAGTTGGATTTGCGATGCTAAACGCAAGGCATTTTGCCATTATGGAGCTAAACATTTAGTGGTTAAACAGATTTTAAATGCACATGTGAAATTTATCCCCAATTTCAGATTAGTGTCTTATAAAAGAACCCTATTTTTTAGGTCTATATACATTATACACAGCCGGGATGTGTCCGTGGGAGTCCAGCATTACTGTATTCACATCACTCATATATAACCAAGATGAATATTTTTACATTTTGTTTAAGCAAATTATCAAAGTAGAGGTTATGAGAGGGGACAATGACAATGCCTGACTAGTCAAAAGGACATACGTGGAGACAAGGTGGCACTGTGCTGACGGGGCAGAGTTACAAATTCATGATGTCACTAGGAGCCATATAACGGTACTCTTTTTTTTTTTTTTGCCACTTTTGCTCAGACACTAAGCATAGATCTTGTACTGGCAATCACCACGAAAACCCCCCCAAAAAAACAGGTATTTTATCAGAAGAGAAACACAAGAAGTGTTAAGATTAAAAACTGTGCCAACAGTTTCTTCCAGGTAACGCATCAAGACACAAAACTGTACTGGTTTACAGATTGGTGTGGACATCTCAGAAGCAATGTCATCCCTTGACTCCTGGAACACATGAAATTCGGACACCTGAGCATGTGTGCTCGATAAAATCCATTACTGATGGAGTGTATCAACAAAAGACAAAAACATCATCTTAGAACTTCAAAATAACATTTAACCAGAAGTCTGTAAGCAACGGATGCAAGATCCTGACCCAGAACGTTTTATTACATGAATGAGGTGTTCAATGTAGAGCACGGTATTTCCCCCAATGTGAGAAATTAAATCCAATGTCTTATCATGGCCCAGTCCACTGGAGGATGCACTGAATAAATACAGTCCTGTTCTGAAAAAAAAATCTCCTAAAGGCATGATGGAGTCAACCAAACGTGTAGAGGGGGCAAAAGAATTGGGCCTGTGTGTCCTGGATCAGAGTAATATCTCAGAAGCCCTTTATGGAAAACTCTGGCTGAAGAAACACCATTCAACTGATGCATTGACTCATTCCAGATGTGTCCTGTGATCCAGTCACATGACTTTATGTAGACAGGGTCCTTGATTTCAGAATTTTCCTGCCTAACAAAAATTTAGAGAGAAAAAATTAGATAATTAAAACGAAAAACTTAATCTGCTCTACGGAAGCAAACATTACAGTCTACGGATACAAGTTAAAAACAAGACCTAATATCTATGCAGCACACGGACACAATATGTCCTGATCACGTTTTATAAAGATAGCATAACCCCAGGACTATAACTAATAACTTTCCATGCCCTCTTTGTACTGGACTGATGCCTAACAGGCGTCAGAAGCATTAGATCACTTTGACATGGCAGAGTACTGGCAGACAATCTAATGCCATATTTGTAAGACCGTGTATACCATCCTGCAATCGCCTTCAGTTTCACATACAGTCATGGTCAAATGTGTTGGCAACCTTGAAATTGTTCAAGAAAATGATGTATTTCGCCCAGATAATTATAATTACACTAGAAGGTGGCCCGATTCTACGCATCCGGTATTCTAGAATTTACGTATTGTGTAGTTCATGTATGATTTATGTTTTTATATATATATATATATATATATATATATATATATATATATATATATTATATATATATATATAGATGTTGTTGTGTGTAGTTACCAAGTGTTTGTGTAGGGCGCTGTACATGTTCTGGGTGTTGTCTGGGTGTGGCGGGGGGTGAGAGCGGTGTTGTATGTGTGTTGCGTGTGTTGCGTTGTTTGTGGAGCGCTGTGTGTCTGTAGCGTTGTGTGTGTGTGTGTTGCGCGGTTTGTGTGGGTGTCGTGTGTTTTGGGGGGAGGTGTGTGTTGTGCGGTATGTGCGTATATTTATGTATGCCGCGGTGTTTGTGTGTTGGGTGTTGTGTGTGTGCGACGTTGTCTGTGTGTGTGGGTGTGTGTATGGCGGTGTTTGTGGTTCCCAGTGTGTGTGTGGTGTGTTGTGTGTGTTGGGGGGAGGTGTGCACCTCCCATCGTGCTCCATCCCCCATGCTGCGCACCCCCCATCGTGCTCCATCCCCCATGCTGCGCACCCCCCATCGTGCTCCATCCCCCATGCTGCCCACCCCCCATCGTGCTCCATCCCCTATGCTGCGCATTCCCCATCGTGCTCCATCCCCGATGATGCGCACCCCCCATCGTGCTCCATCCCCCATGCTGCGCACTCCCCATCGTGCTCCATCCTCCATGCTGCGCACTCCCCATCGTGCTCCATTCCCCATGCTGTGCACTCCCCATCGTGCTACATCCCCTATGCTGCGCATTCCCCATCGTGCTCCATCCCCGATGATGCGCGCACCCCCCATCGTGCTCCATCCCCCATGCTGCGCACTCCCCATCGTGCTACATCCCCCATGCTGCGCACCCCATCGTGCTACATCCCCCATGCTGCGCACCCCCCATCGTGCTACATCCCCCATGCTGTGCACCCCATCGTGCTCCATCCCCCATGCTATAATAGTTCTCCTATTATACTCAGAGAGGAGTATAATATGAGGACTATAATAGGAGGAGTAGTCCTGGGGGGAGAGGAGTATAATGCCGGCTCCCTGCACATGTGTACCGGGAGCCGGTGTACGCTGGTAACTATGATACACATCGGGTAACTAAGGGACCTTAGTTACCTGATGTGTATAATGGTTACCAGCATTCACCGGCTCCGTCAAGATCCCAGCATCGCAAGGTTATGTCTGGCGCTGCTGGGATCGTGACGGAGTTGGTGTACACTGGTAACTATGATACACATCGGGTAACTAAGGGACCTTAGTTACCCGATGTGTATAATGGTTACCAGCATTCACCGGCTCCGTCAAGATCCCAGCATCGCAAGGTTATGTCTGGCGCTGCTGGGATCGTGACGGAGCCGGTGTACACTGGTAACTATGATACACATCGGGTAACTAAGGGACCTTAGTTACCCGATGTGTATAATGGTTACCAGCGTACACCGGCTCCGTCACGATCCCAGCAGCGCAAGGTTATGTCTGGCGATGCGTGCGGAGGGCCGGGGCGAGTGGCCAATCCATGCGGAGGGCGGGGCCAGGCCGAGGCGGGCGACCAATCCGTGGGGGGGGGGGGGCGGAGGCGAGGCGAGCGGCCAATCCGTGCGGGGGGGGCGGGGCCATGGCGAGCCCAGCGGCCAATCAGCTTTGTGTCACCGTAAGGACACAATTTTGGAGCAAGACAGACAGACAGACAGAATAAGGCAATTATATATATAGATATGTTTTGATATAAACATGTGTATTTCCTTTGTGTGTATTCGAACAATACGAAAAAAAAGCAGATTGGACATAATTTCACACAAAACCATAAAAATGGGTTGGACAAAATTGTTGGCAAGTTAATATTTGCTTCCATACCTTTGGAATAAATAACCGCAATCAAACGCTTCCTATATCCTATAAGCTTCTTACACCGCTTAACTGGATTTTGGACCACTCTTCTTTTGCAAACTGCTCCAGGTCTCTCACATTTGAAGGGTGCCTTCTCTCAAGAGCAATTTTAAGATTTCTCCACGTGTTCAATGGGATTTAGATCCGGACTCATTGCTGCCACATCACAACTCTCCAGCACTTTGTTTGCATACATTTCTGGGGGCCTCTGGAAGGTTCTTTGGGATCATTATCCTGCTGGAAAACCCATGACCTAGAACACAAACTCAGCTTTCTGACACACAGCATTACATTGCGACCCAAAATCCTTTGATAATCTTTAGAATTCTTCATGCCTTGCACACAGTCAAGGCACCCAGTACAAGAGCAAGCAAAATCACCCCAAAACATCTTTTAACCTCCAAAATATTTGAGTTTAGGTACTGCGTTATTTTCTTTGTAGGCCTCATTTCATTTTCAGTAAACATTTCAATGATATGCTTTACCAAAAAAGCTCTATTTTGGTCTCATCTGTCCACAAGATGTTTTCCCATAAGGATTTTGGCTTGCATACAACTGCAATCTATCATTTTTTTATGTCTGTGTCAGCAGTGGGCTCCTCCTGGTTCTCCTGTCATAGCGTTTCACTTCATTGAAATGTTGACAGCAAGTTCACACTCACAATGATGCACCTTGAGCCTGCAGGACAGCTTGAATTTCTTTGAAACGTGATTGGGACTGATTATTCACTATCCGGACTATCCTGCGTTACAACTTTTCATCAATTTTTCTCTGCTCTCCATGTCCAGGAAGATTAGCTCCAGTGCCATGGGTTGTAAACTTCTTGGTTATGTTACGCACTATGAACAAAGGAACATCAAGATCTCTGGAGATGGGCTTGTAATCTTCAGACTGTTGATATTTTTCAACAATTTTAGTTCTCAAGGTCTCAGACAGTTCTCTTTTTTTTTTTTCGAAAGGTGCCAAAAATTTTGTCTATTCCATTTTTTGGATTTTGTGTGAAATTATGTCCAATTCGCCTTCTTTTTCTGTTTGTTTTTTTTTTGTGTTATTCAAATATACACAGGAAATAAACAGGTGTATGCCAAAACATGTATAATTGCAATGATTGTCTGGAAGAAATACTTTATTTTCTGGAACAATTTCAAGGAAGCAAACATTTTCGACCAGGACTGTATATGCTGGTAAAAAGCTTTGGATGTACAGTAGGTCTTCAATGGAAGTATGAAGCGTTTCACTGTGTAGTCGTAGAGGGCGATATAAAGCCATTAAAACTATATTCACATGTTGTAGAAAATTTCCGCTGCAAATTTGGTTACAAACTCATAACAAATCTAAAGACAGAATCCACGTGTGACTTGCGGATTTAATTGCGGATGTCACCCTACTCCATTTACTAAGCATTTAATAGGGTGAAAAATGCAATGAAAATCCATATAATGAGCATGCGGCAGATTTAAAATCCACACAAGCTTTCATTTGTGGATTTTTTTCCATTTGTGACTGGGATTTGGCATTGTGGTACAGAATGTGATCTTGGCTTAGATGTAATCGTTTGAATAGAATGAATGAATAGAGTGCTATAAACTTGGCTTTACTGCGGATCAGCAGTATCTGTGAGCTGCCACTAAACTAGAGGGTGTGGTGTTATTCTCCTTACATTGTTTTACATCTGTCCTGCTAGAGCTGGGGCTTGTTGTTGGACCCCCACCATTAGCTGCCCCATGCGTGTGTCTTTACTAGACTGGCTAGCTATACATTTTTTTTCCCCAGTCACTGCAGATCCCCATGTTTTTATTAACTGTGGGTTGTACTGTATGGCATAACCACAGGGCTATTTAGGACTCGTGTACAGGATCATCATCATGTGTGGACACAACTTTTTCCATCACGTGTGGGTTACATGTCATTGCATCCAGGGTTTGCTTTCTACATGATTTTAGAGTTGTCTTATTGTGTCATTTATGTACGTTTGTATTTTGTCATGTGTAGTTTTTTTTATTATTAAATAAAAATTGATATATATCTATATATATATATATATATATATATATATATAGATATATATTGATATATATATATATATATATTTATTGAGATATATTGAGATATATATACATATATTGAGATATTATATATATATATATATATATATATATATATATATATATATATATATATATATATATAGTGATCTTGCTTCATTAGGTACGCTTTCTTTTCCCAATACACTATGCATCTCGTACCTAGGAGATCCCACTTCCAGGTGGTGCCGTCCCTTCTTTCTCCATTTATGATTTACGTGACATAACTTCAAGTCCCAGGAGAGGAAATGGATGGCACCGATGTGGAGTACAAGATTTTACATATTAACCAAGGATTCACTCACATTGAGAATGGGTTATCACGGTAGTGGACAACCACTTTAATGCAACATCTTTGATAGTAGTGTGATTAGCAAGAAAACAGAAAAAAAAAGTCAACACCCCAATTCTCTACGAGAGGGAGTTTTATTCATCTTTTAACCCATGTGTGGTCTATAGATATGTACTATGACACTGAATCTAGCAAGCAGGGCAATTATGAAAATGCTGGTTTTATGAAATCTTACCGTTTTCACCTCCTCGGGGGTGGGTACAGAGATGGGGCTGAACCCTGCTGACTTGCTACAATGGCCGTAGAAGACAAACCTAGAAATACAAGGATGGATTTAATCATCTTTTCTGCAATGTAGAATTTGTTCAGGATAAAGCAACAATAAAAAGCGTCTTTCCTAAACAATAATATATATTAACAAGGAGGCAAGCTACGACACAGATTGAGAGACCATGTTGGGGTATGATGCCACTTGCGTATGAGTTATGCGAGTCTCGCATCGGTATCACCCAGCACGGCGCACACTCTCCTGACAGGATCGCCTCAGCTGTATGGAAATACATGCAGCCGACCCGCTCCTGTCAGGAGATTGTGCGCTGTGCCGAGTGATACCGATGCGAGACTCGCATAAGTCATACGCAAGTGGCATCATACCTTTAAAGAGGTTTTCCACTTTATAAAAAGTGGATACTAAATTCTCTAAAATAATAAACAGAACTTTACTAAGTCTAGCGGAACCACTACAAAATGAGGTCCACTGTGGAAGATAATATACTTTCTTGTCATAGGGAAGCATGGAGTGGTGTGTATTTAATACACTGCTGTGAAAGTACGGACTACATACCTGTGGTGTAGGGAAGCTGATACTGGCCAGGTAGCAAAGAGTAACCAAGATGGTGATGGTGATGATGTGTGGACATTAAGCGCTGTGAAGGGGAAGTCCGAGGCCTTTCAGAACTCCTGTCACCTACTCCTCGGTCTGGTGCTCCCATACTACTACAGCCAACAGCTCCTCCGGCAGAGCTTCCAGGTACACCGCAACCACCTCGATCTCGCTCCTGTGTGGATTTGTCTGTAATCTTCACATAAAAGGAATTATTATCTCTATGAAACCCTCACAAATACATTATTATCACTGTGGTAGAGTAACCAAAGTAGTCAGGAAACATAGATAAATTGTACAAAACTACAAAACACATTTTCTTCCACATATTGCAGCACAGTGACAGTGTAATACAAAAGGTAAACATTGGGATGTGTATCTGAAAACACATTTCAATTTCAATAACCCCTTCAGGACAAAGTCCGTCTATAACCAATATTCCTTTTTCGCTTTATACACACTCTCCGCCAATGTCCAAGTCTCTATTTGTCTGCAGTGCTCACATCGACAGTGCTGCAGTAAATCACTGAGCTAAGAGGCTCGTGCCATCTACATGGGCAGAGTCGCTAAGCTTGATGACTGGCTGCAGCACTGTTGAGATGATGTCACCACTGCAGCTAAACAGATAAGTGCAGAGGCAGCTCTGGACCCTGATTGGAGCTAGCTCCAGTCACCGCTGCGCAGATGCCACCTGTATAACACAGGCTACACCTGCTATATTCATAGTGTGCTCAGCTCCTGAGCCCACGCCATGCACCCGAATGCAGAGAAGACCATACTATTATGCTTTATGCGATTGTCGAAGATTAGAGCACTGTGTCTACTTTTTTCAGTACGGCCGCTCTCTACTATATAGGCAGTGTCTGGTGCTGTAGCTCAGGCCTCTTAATGTCAATGGGACTGAGCTACAATATCACACAGAACCCACATAGAAAAGCTAATCTAATAGGTGAGCTAAAAGGGTCTGTTCTTTTAATAACACAGAAGAGAACTTCACATTACAAAAATATGACATTTGTTTCTTTAACAGAATTTAGCCCATGGCCTATGCTTTGCCAGGTGAACTTACTGTGGGAGACTTGCTCTTGTAATGGCTTGCATGTTGCTGTAATATGTCCAGAGCTTTAGACTCGGTGGTAGGTTTGCAGCTGACACTTGGACTGGCTCGGGACTTCTCAGACTCGTCAGTCCCAGCTACCTTGTTGCCATATGGAGAGAATGAATAACTGGAGGGGAGGTAGGAGCCTAGACGAAGAAATTAACAAAGTCGTCAATGCGTCAAAGTATTTCCAGTCTGTACGGCTTACGGCATTACCTTTTACATTAGGCTGATCGCAACGAGCATCCTCATCCTTTTCTAAAGGGCTGTTTCACATTAATTTTAATATTCACAAGTACACCTTTGCCATCATCAGCTCTGGGGTCTTATCTACACCTTTGTTACCTATTACTACTACCATTTGTGTAAAAGCCATTCAATATTTTAGATTGTGACCCTTTGAATAGGGCCCACTCCACTAGTGTTGATATTGTGGCCTAACAGCTAAAGGTCCTTTACACTGTGCAATGTGCAGAGTTAGGCCTCCATACATATTGGACTAATGTCGGCTGAACACACCAATACCGACAGTTGCAGCACCCAGTCTAATGTGTAAGGGGGCACCCAGACAATTGTCGGGAATGTTAAAGCATGTCTAATTTGGGACTGGTGAACCTTTTGTTTTCCTGGATAAACGTTGCAGCCAGACATGTCAGGCAAAGGCTCTCTAAGGCCCTGTGCACACACTGTAGTTTTTGATGCATTTTTGGTGCAGTCTGTTGCACAATTCTGCATGTCTATCCTTATCCCAGCAAAGGCTATAAGAAATCAGAAATGCTGTGCGCATGTTGCTTCTGTCTTTGCAGTTTTTGGTGCAGGAAAAAGCAGCATGTCACTTGTTGGTCTGTTTTTTAGCCCTTCTAGACATTGAATTCACTAAAAATAAAGCACCAAAAACGCATGTGTTTTTTGGTACTTTTTTTGGCAACAAGGTGCATAACAGGGAGCACAATAATGCTCAGACAAACTAAAGCACCTGTGTATGGGACAGCTGGCCAGGATGGCTCCCGGACAAACGATCAGTCAAACCATCAATTTCACGGACAACCATCTACTATTTATGGCAGGCTTTAAACAACAGCCAAATCGCAACATACTTGACGGCCGTTTAAAAGCCTGTTTACATGGGCCTACCTGGCTTCAGATATGCACTAAATGGCCTATAACAGATTGAACAATGTCATTGTTCTCGGCGGCATGAGTCCTGTTTACACAATACAATGTGCTGCCGAGAACGACCATTTTATCCAACAAAAGACTGTCTCAGGGTACCTTCACACTTAGCGATGCAGCAGCGATCCGACCAGCGATCTGACCTGGTCAGGATCGCTGCTGCATCGCTACATGGTCGCTGGTGAGCTGTCAAACAGGCAGATCTCACCAGCGACCAGTGAACAGCCCCCAGCCAGCAGCGACGTGCAAGCGACGCTGCGCTTGCACGGAGCCGCCGTCTGGAAGCTGCGGAGACTGGTAACTAAGGTAAACATCGGGTATGGTTACCCGATGTTTACATTAGTTACCAGCGCACACCGCTTAGCTGTGTGTGCAGGGAGCAGGGAGCCGCGCACACTGAGCGCTGGCTCCTTGCTCTCCTAGCTACAGTACACATCGGGTTAATTAACCCGATGTGTAATGCAGCTACATGTGCAGAGATCAGGGAGCCGCGCACACTGCTTAGCGCTGGCTCCTTGCTCTCCTAGCTGCTGTACACATCGGGTTAATTAACCCGATGTGTACAGCAGCTACATGTGCAGAGAGCCGGAGCCGGCAGCACAGGCAGCGTGAGAGCTGCAGAGGCTGGTAACTAAGGTAAATATCGGGTAACCACCTTGGTTACCCGATGTTTATCTTGGTTACAAGCTTACCTCAGCTGTCAGACGCCGGCTCCTGCTCCCTGCTCGCTTCATTTGTCGCTCTCTCGCTGTCACACACAGCGATCTGTGTGTCACAGTGGGAGAGCGCCTTTGAAGAAAACGAACCAGGGCTGTGTGTAACGAGCAGCGATCTCGCAGCAGGGGCCAGATCGCTGCTCAGTGTCACACACAGCGAGATCGCTAATGAGGTCACTGCTGCGTCACAAAAAGCGTGACTCAGCAGCAATCTCGGCAGTGAGCTCGCTGTGTGTGAAGCACCCCTCATTGGTTGAGTGATTAGCAGTCTATTTAGACTGCACAATAATCTGAAATTGTGCAGTGTAAATAGATCTTAACTAGATGTATGCCATTGTACTAGGTAACTGATAGTAACAAAATGCCATCATGCTGTACAATCAGCTCACATGAATCAGTGGTTAAATGCAATAAAACAGAACCAGTAAAACTTGCTGCGTCAATATTGGGTATGTGTAATAATTCATTTAAAATACCTGGGTAATTCTGCATCATGACAGCGGGCATCCCACGGTAGCTTGGATGGCTGGGGTCATATGCTTGGCTGTAAGTGTAACCATGCATATATGGAATATAGGACTGGTGTTGTGTAAGTGGTGATGAAACCGGCACATGAGTACTAGTGCGAGGGTCCTTAGCCAGCCCACGAGGATCTTCACTTTGTTGCGGCACTTTAACTTCTACATTAATTGCCTCTTTGCCATCTTCTTTTGCAGAGGCTTCTTTGCTCCGGCTTCGCTCCTCTTTGACTTTCCGATCTCGCTCTTCTTTCCACCTTTCATCATCTGCTTTTAGTGCATCCGTATACTTGGGATAAACATAGGACCACATGCGCGACTCTGCTTCTTGTTGCTTTATAAACATTAACAAAAAAAAATGAAGATACTTGTTGTAATTGTAAATTGTACAACTTAAACATCTTTAAGTTATAGTTATAGTATGCATAGAAAAATATCCTAGCACATAAAAGGTTCTCTCATCATCTTGGGTACATTTGGAAGGCCCTGTGCGCACACTGCGTTTTTTTGCAGCGGATTTGCCATTCATAATGTTCATGCAGTCCTTCCCCAGAAATCAGAAATCCAAAATGCTGTGCACACACTGAGTTTTTTTTCCCTACAGGTTTTGCTGCAGAATTTCTGCAGCAAAAAGAGGTAGCATGTCACTTCTTTTCCGCATGTACCTGCGGTTTTACCATTAAATAATGGTTAAAAACCGCAGAGACCAACCCGTTGAAAAACCGCACCCAAACCTTAACAAACCGTGGTAAAACCGCATGCGGATTTTGGGTGCTTTTTTTTTGCCGCAGGTGCAGAATTCTGCCAGAGGGTGCGGACTTTACTTAAGAAACACATTTTCCCAGTGCGCATAGACCCTAAAAGAGGTTTATCTCTTAAAAATACCTTTGTTCTCAAGAAAGGAGGGATTATTAATACTGCAGTTTACTAGTGCTAAGAGGGGAATGGGTCAGCATGCACAAAAAATACTGTAAAATGTGGCCTGTGCCATATACAGAAAAAAGCAGATGAAAACCACAGTATACACTGTGTGCAGAATTATTAGGCAAATGAGTATTTTGATCACATGATATTTTTTATACATGTTGTCCTACTCCAAGCTGTATAGGCTTCAGAGCCAACTACCAATTTAGTAAATCAGGTGATGTGCCCCAATGAGGGAGGGTGTGGTGTAATGACATCAACACCCTATATTAGGGGTGCTTAATTATTAGGCAACTTCCTTTTCTTTGGCAAAATGGGTCAGAAGAAAGATTCGACGAGCTCTGAAAAGTCCAAAATTGTGAGAGGTCTTGCAGAGGGATGCAGCAGTCTTGAAATTGCCAAACTTTTGAAGTATGATCACCGAACAATCAAGCATTTCATGGCAAATAGCCAACAGGGTCGCAAGAAGCGTGTTGGGCAAAAAAGGCGCAAAATAACTGCCCATGAATTGAGGAAAATCAAGCGCGAAGCTGTCAAGATGCCATTTGCCATCAGTTTGGCCATATTTCAGAGCTGCAACGTTACTGGAATATCAAAAAGCACACGGTGTGCCATACACAGGGACATGGACAAGGTAAGGAAGGAGGAAAAACGACCACCTTTGAACAAGAAACATAAGATAAAACGTCAAGACTGGGCCAAGAAATATCTTAAGACTGATTTTTCAAAGGTTTTATGGACTGATGAAATGAGAGTGACTCTTGATGGGCCAGATGGATGGGCCAGAGGCTGGATCAGTAAAGGGCAGAGAGCTCCACTCCGACTCAGACGCCAGCAAGGTGGAGGTGGGGTACTGGTATGGGCTGGTATCATCAAAGATGAACTTGTGGGACCTTTTCAGGTTGAGGATGGAGTGAATCTCAACTCCAAGACCTACTGCCAGTTTCTGGAAGACAACTTCTTCAAGCAGTGGTACAGGAAGAAGTCGGTATCATTCAAGAAAAACATGATTTTCATGCAGGACAATGCTCCATCACATGCATCCAACTACTACACAGCGTGGCTGGCCAGTAAAGGTCTAAGGCTATGTGCGCACTTACCAGATTTTGCCGCGGATTTTCCGCGGATTTGCTGCATGTTTTGCTGCAGAAAATGTTCATAACATCTCTGCAGTGAATCACCAGCAAATCCTATGGAGAAACAAAATCCTGTGCGCACTGGGCGGAATTTGACAGCTGCATGTTTTGCTGCGGGAATCCCGCAGCAAAAACAAGTGCATGTCACTTCTTTTCCGCACATCGCTCCGGGATTTCACTCCATTGACTCCAATGTTAATCATGAAATCCCGCAGGGAATAACGCAGGCAGCAAATTCTGTGCGGTTCACTGCGTTTTCCTGCGTTACTCCCTGCGGTATTTCGCGGTTTACCTCCGGTAATGTACATCGCCTGTCTGCGGTTTTGCAGGGAAGTGATGTCATTACAGGAAGAGGAAGCCGTGCAGAGAGTAAACACACACACAGATCACACACATAGACATCACAGACATAGATCACAGACACATAGAACACACATAGAAAGCAAACGGAAATATAGAAAAAAAAAAACGTGGGCTCCGCTGTATATTTACCTTCCAGCCGAGGTAAGCACACAGCGGCGGCCCGGTATTCTCAGGCTGGGGAGGGAGAGGGGCAGGGTTAATGTCCCCCGCTTCACTCCCACCTCCCACAGCTGAGAATATCAGCCGCAGCTGCCCCGGGACTGTCGCATGCATTATGCGGCAGCACCGGAGTGTCCTCGGCTCTTCTTGCTGCCGTGTAGCAGTGGCAGCAAGGTAATACAAGGGGTTAATGGTGGTGGATCACCGCCATTAACTCCAGGCTTGATCATGGCAGCGTCTATGTGACAGCTGACATGATCAACCCGTAAGTAAAGTGAAAAACACAGACACCGAAAAATCCTTTATTTTAAATAAAACAAACAAGCCTCGTTCACCATTTTATTAACCCCTCCCGCACCAAAGCTCCGACGTAATCCACAGCTCCGGCGTAATCCACAGGTCCTGCGCTGCTTACATCCAGCCACGACTGTCACAGACACAGCGCTGAATGAATGCAGCAGACAGCAGAGGTAATTACCGGTCATTTCCCATGGCCGGTAATGTGAACTCACTGCCGACCGTGGGAAATGCAGCGATCTGTCCTCTATCTATCTATCTATCCCTCTGTCTGTCTATCTATCTATCCCTCTATCTATTCTTCTGTCTATCTACTATCTCAGAATTAAATGACTTTTTTTTTTTCAATGTGCTTTATTGCATTGAATGCAATAAAGCACATCCCAACCCGCACGCGGCAAAACCACGGCAATACCGCGAACAATACCACGGTGAAACCGCAGCAAACCGCTGCAAACCGCATGCGGTTTTCAGGTGCGGTTTGCCGCGGTTTTTTACCGCGGGTGCGGTAATCTTTGAGAGCATGCGGAATTTTCTCAAGAAAATTCCATTTCCCAGTGCGCACATAGCCTAAAAGATGAAAAATAATGACATGGCCCCCTTGGTCACCTGATCTGAACCCCATAGAGAACCTGTGGTTCCTCATAAAATGTGAGATCTACAGGGAGGGAAAACAGTACACCTCTCGGAACAGTGTCTGGGAGGCTGTTGCACGCAATGTTGATCGTAAACAGATCAAGCAACTGACAGAATCTATGGATGGTAGGCTGTTGAGTGTCATCATAAAGAAAGGTGGTTATATTGGTCACTAATTTTTTGGGGTTTTGTTTTTGCATGTCAGAAGAAGGGAATTTTGTTTACTTACCGTAAATTCCTTTTCTTCTAGCTCTAATTGGGAGACCCAGACAATTGAGGCATAGCCTATACACCCAATTGTCTGGGTCTCCCAATAGAGCGACAAAGAAGAAGGGAATTTTGTTTACTTACCGTAAATTCCTTTTCTTCTAGCTCTAATTGGGAGACCCAGCCAATTGGGTGTATAGGCTATGCCTCAATTGTCTGGGTCTCCCAATAGAGCGACAAAGAAATGTATATTTCTAAATTTTGTGCAGTTACATTGGTTTACCTGGTGAAAATAAACCAGTGAGATGGGAATATATTTGGTTTTTATTAAGTTGCCTAATAATTCTGCCCAGTAATAGTTACCTGCACAAACAGATATCCTCCTAAGATAACCAAATGTAAAAAAAAAAACACTCCAACTTCCAAAAATATTAAGTTTTGATATTTATGAGTCTTTTGGGTTGATTGAGAACATAGTTGTTGATCAATAATAAAAAAAATCCTCTAGAATACAACTTGCCTAATAATTCTGCACACAGTGTATATGAGGCACCAAAGAGCAAACGAGATAGCAGATTTATTCGAGACCATATAACAGTAAACATAACCTTAACTCAATCTCAAGGTGCATGTAATTACAGGGGCAGCAAAACAAAATATGCCATACAGACAATAGACATAGGGTAGTCAAAACCTAATAAAAATAGACCAGACAGTGGTAGTGATACCTCAATCCAGTCAGGAAAAATAAATTGTGGATCGGCCTGTGACCATGGAGCTGCAGCAGTGCTGCGATCAACCAAGAACGAGCATGTGCCTACGCATTTCGCCATGTGTACTGGCTTTATATGACCACTACTGCAGCTCCAGTTTTGACTACCCTATGTTATCTGTATGCCATGTTTTGTCTTACTGAACTTGCAACCATTTGCTGTTCTCAATTAGTTTATGCTTTAACTTTATTTTGAGAACTCTGAGAGATGAGCCATTGTCCATATTTATTACAAGATGGAGTTTTGTACGGCGGACAAACATTTTCTTCGACCCCCCCCTTCCCTCTCCCTGGAAAGCCAGAAAGTGAGAGGCATATGAGTCTAAAAACATTCTGTAGGGAACTGTATTCTAAAGCATTCAGAGCTAAAATTTGCAATCTAGGACTTGTATTAGGGTGCATTCTGACGACCATATAAATCAGTCCCAGATCGGACCACAATGGTCATAACCCAAGCATGACAGCTGCATAGAAATATATACACCTGTCACATTCAGGTTGGGAGAGCAGAGACCAGTCCAAGAATTTTGGATCGATCTTGGACTGATTTATACAGTCATCTGAATGCACCCTTACACCAACTATTGTATGGATCATTTTACAGCATGTGAACAATTATCGAAACGCTTGATTAATAGCATAGAAGAATTCTGATCAGTAATGTGCTTCCACTGCTTAAAGCTTTGCTCACATCTGCATTCAAGACACTGGTTAGGTATATGGACGTGCACAACCAAGGGATCTTTGACTACAACACATAACTAACTTTGTATGATGAAATGGACAAGCATAAATGCAGCCGCATCTGCTACAGTGTGGCCAAGACCAAATAGAAATTAGGAAAAAATGGGAAAAAATGTGTTTCATGATAAGGGTGCTTTACACGAGACAACGGATCGTGGGATGCATCGTCGGGGTCACGGTTTTCGTGACGCACATCCGGCATCATACACGACGTTGTCTTGTGTGAAACCTCTGAGCGACGCAGTATCGCTCACAAATCGTGAGTCGTGTACTCGTCACGCAGTTTCATAATATCGTTTATTTTTACTTGTGCCGGTTGTTCATCGTTCCCGTGGCAGCACACGTCGCTCCGTGTGACACCACGGGAGTGATGAACTCTGCTTACCTGCGTCCCACGGCTCCCGCCAGCTATGCGTAAGGAAGGAGGTGGGCGGGATGTTTACATCCCGCTCATCTCCGCCCCTCCGCTTCTATTGGCCGGCGGCTGTGTGACGTCGCTGTGATGCCGAACGTCCCTCCCCCATTAGGAAGAGGATGTTCGCCACCCACAGCGAGGTCGCTCAGCAGGTAAGTACGTGTGACGGGGGTTTCACGACTTTGTGCGACACGGGCAGCGATTTGCCTGTGACGCACAAACGACGGGGGCGGGTACGATCGATTTTGAAATCGCACAATCGGTCGTCCCGTGTAAAGCAGGCTTTAATGAAAATGATAAGACCATAAGGTCATAATTATAATACAAAGAGCAGGACAGGCATGAGTATAAAGCAACCAATCTGTTCCAGCTATCAAGAGTAATTAGACTAACAGAATCTTATTGGAAAATACACTACTCTGTCTTTTCCATTTAACAAGTCTAAAATTAGCCATGAATACCTTCAATATTCAATCATTAAGCGCTAAAATGAAGTTTGCTTCTTACCTGTCTGTACCACAATACAGGATCCAATCCAGGTTGCCTATTGCACTCCCCTACTGATTTTGAAGGTTCTCCGCTTTCCTTTCCCGTATGACCACTTCCTTCAGATACCTTTGCTTTCAAGCCCTCTGCTTGCTGCACTGGCATCTTTGAGTCCTCTGGTTTGGGTATAATCACAGACTTACTTGAGTCTGGCCCAGAAACCATGTCCTTAGGTTTGCTAGGACCCGATTTCCCAAGATCAGTTAGACTTGGTGCCTTTGTGAGTGTTGGAGGTACTGAGGATTTGTGCTTCCATTCTTCTTTGAGCGTGACCTCTCTATCTCTCATGGCCATCTCTGCCTTCTTTTCAATGTTACGTTGCTGATGTTGCTGCTGCTGTTCCAGGCTTTGCCTTTGTTTCTGGTGCTCCTCAAATTGTTGTCTATATGTTGGGTTAGTGCTCAGCAAATGAGCATGATACCCTTGGTCGCTATAGCCATAAGGAGGCACATAGGCATACTGATTGTAATACAGAGATTGCATGTACATATTTGGACGCTGTTGAATAACTGAGGGCTGTTGGCTAGTGCTGCTAAGCTCGGGCTTTTTTTCCTCTGGTGGTTCCACCTTCATTTTAACTTCTGTTACCTCCAGGTCATCTTCTTTTTTAACTTTCAGTTGCTGACTTTCTGGTGTAGTCTGACCAGTGGGATTCATGGCACCTGGACTGGAATGTGCATAGTTGGGAGAGTAGTATGTTTCAAAAGTTTGATAGTATGGAGATTCCTTGCTTTGAGGTTGTGGTGGAAAAAGAGACTTTTTGGCACTTTCCTTCACCATTTGCTCTGGATCCTTGGCCTTTGTGCCCTCTAATTTTCCTTCTCCGTCTTCACCTGCATCTGAAATGTCAGAGTACGCTGGGCTGTTTGTTTTAGCTGAAGTTCCTTCAGCCCCATTTTGAGTTACAACATGTAATGGGGTCATGGGCTGACCAGGACTGGGATTTTCCATTCGGTTTGAATTATTACCACCAGCACCTCCTCCTCCTCCTCCTATGGAAGGACTTGGTGCATTGTCTGTGAAACTATAGATTTTGTCAGCCTCTGCCTTTATGCTGGCTAGCCTACTCTGATGAGCATCAGAGCCGTTAATAAGTCCATCTCCTTTGCTTGCTGAATCACCTGTTGCTTCCCCAAAGGGGCTCTTTCCTTCTTCTGGACGTCCTACTTTTATAGCGGTTCCAGGACTTTCATCCTCCCTTTGCTCTTTCTTCTTTTTATCCTTTTTCTTTTTATCCCTAGATGGAGTTAGGGCTGGATTAATACTAGATGGCTCTCCCATTACTGTTGGTTTGGGTTGGATAGGTTTAAGTTGTGGGCTGGTAGGCATGGCTTGGACTACTGTTGTGGTCAGGCCTGTGGAGGAACCGGGGCTTCCAGCAGTGAAGGTTGTAGTTTGAATAGTGTACATTTGCTGCGGTACTATGGCAGGTGCAATTGGCCGAGCAGACTTTACACTTTTAGATGAAGTCAGCTTATCAGGCTTACTGCCCCCATTGCCCTTCTTTGCTGCATCCTTTTCAGACAATCTCTTTTCTTGTGACTCAAAGCCGTCGTTGCTCGTGTCATCAGCTGCCATCTGACCATCATCTGATCCATCATTAGAAAGAGCTCCAGGATCTGTATCTCCTTCAGTGCCAATTTTTTTCTTGCATACAACCTTTCCTCCAAATTTAGAAGAGAGTGTAGGACTGTGTGGTTCAGTTAAACGGGCTTTAGGAGTTGCTGACCGTGCAGGAGAAAGGGAACCCTTCTGAGTTGGAAAGGTACCATTACAACTACCCATGTCCAGATGAAGGTGCGGCTCCTCACCACATTCACTGTCTCCGTCAGCCTCCGGTTTACTGTCATCATCTGTGTGTGCATGAGCCTGATGGTACTTCAGGCCATTAATGTGCTTGTATTTCTTGTTGCAATTAGGGTGAGGACAGTCTATTAATATTGGGGAGGAACAATTACGGTCCAATGCAGTTGGCTCCACCTTAATAGTGCTTAATGGCACCGTTAACGGTAAAGAAACGGACACTGGGGCAGATGATGATCCCATGGAGTTTGTGCGAGCACGCTTACTTCCCTTAGAGTCTTCAGAGCTGGAGGTCAGTTCCATGTCAGAAGGGGGCTTGCTTTTGCGTTTGCTTGCTGATGATGGACTAGCTTTTATATCTTCTGCTGGATTGCAGGGGGGTGGACGATGTTCACTTAAATTCTGGCTTCCACGTCTCCCTTTATTGTTGGCTCCAGCTCGAGTCTTGCTGCTACTGCTGCTGCTACTGCTTGCACCCTTATTTTCAGGGGCTGGTGTACCTTCTGCAACAGGAGCATTACTACTTGGCCGCATGCGTTTACCCCTCCCCCGTCCGTTCCGCATCTCCAAGTCACTTGTGGGAGAGTCGCAGAATCTGGAGGGGAAAGGGGATAAAATGGAGAAGGTGAGTATTTCAACTTAAAAATCAAACACACAAAAAGCTTGGATCATAACCTAAAAGGGATATTTCCATGTCAGATATTTATGGCAGATCCAGAGGAAATACAATAAATGTTTACTGAAACTCGCATCTTGAGACACTGAATAGATGTAAGAATATATATGCTCACGTTACTAGACACATTTATGAGAATACAGAAAATATCCCTTAAAAGGGAACCTGTCATTAGATTAACGTTGCCAGAATCACGTGTGGCCTGAAGCGGACACTAGCTGGTTTATTGCAGCCATGTTTTTTTTACTCTAAAACGTTTCAGAGAAAACATACTTTGGAAAGCGAACCAAGCACTATGTGTCTTGTCCGACTATTTAGAGGCTGGGAGGTTTCTTTTCTCCCAGCTCTACTCTTCATGACTGACAGGTTTCTTCCGATACGTGTGCATAAGAAGGGACCTGTCATTCAGACAGGATTAGGGTGGGAAAAAGCCACCAGCCTGTAAGTAGTCCACCAAGACACATCGTACTCAGCCGGCTTTTCCAAGTGTTTTCTCTGAAACGCCACAGTATTTTATACTTCACAGTAAAACAAACATGGCAGCAGTAACGCAGCCAGTATCAGATTCATGACACATTCCAGGATAGGTGACGCAATTTTTATTTTTGTGTAAATTATAATTTACTAGAAATAGGCCAGATGCTATAGCATCGGGAGTGCGGTGAAATTAACATCTGTCTATGCTTAGTGGTGCTAACAGGAGCAGTGGACATGTGCCACACTGTTTGCGCTTTTCAACATATTTGTTGTATGTCATCCCTCCACATTTGTGTATTGTATCTGCTGCGTTATTTGACGTCTTTCATCCCTGTGCACTGTCTCTTCCTTGTTGTGTGCTGTATATTGGTATCTGGTGTTGTGTTTCTTGAGCTGTGCTGTGTGTATGTGTCGTTTGTGTATGTGTGTGTGTATATGGCTGTACGCTGTGTGTACGTGTCGTCTGTGTATATGTGCGTGTATATGGCTGTACACTGTGTGTATGTGTCGTCTACGTATATGTGTGTGTTGTCTCTCGGTCTCTCTCTGAATAGGGTATCAGAAACTGGCAATTATGTACGTAGATTATATAACGAATTATTTTTAATACACAATAAAAATGTCCTGTTTTCACGATTTTATTTATTTTCTGCAGCCGCTGGGGAATTGCCATTTTTTATTAGCTGGTGCATAAGTGTCCGAACACAACACTTGTACACCTCAAATATGGTACTCCTTGGACATAGGAGACTGCGGTCCGTGTCCGACCATTGTTGCCACCAGCTGTGACCTGAGCACCACCCCCTGGACCCTCCAGTTCACAGCTGTGGGGGGATCCAGGTCGCATTTTGTTGTAAGTCCAGGGTGGTACTCTTAATTATAATTACTCCTGGTCACTATCTTCAGGGCGAGTGGTGACCGGAGGTGCAGGGGTGAGGCGAGTTTCAGGGCGGTGATTGGCAGCCTGACATTGTACTACTGCAGGCTTGTGAGCTGTTCTCAACTCTCGAAAAGTCACCGCTGCAGCCAAGCTCTGAGCTGTGAGACTAGGACTGCGGAGGAGACTTCTTCCAGAAGCGAGATTAACTTGGTAGCACGTGATTAGTAGTGCAATACCAGCATGCCGATCTGCACTCACTACCACCATCATTGCTGTGCTCTGAACACTAAGCTCTGCTATGTCAGTCTAACGCTTCATTCATATGTCCCTGTGTTAGACATCTGAAGGAGGCTTAAACTGACATAGCAGAGCAGTGTATCTAATCCCCATCATGTGTAATACAGCCCGAAAAGCTGTGTACCTAATCCCATCATGTGTGATACAGCACCCAGTGGCATGTATTTAATCCCATCACGTGTGATAAACCCACAGTGCTGTGAATCTAAGTGAGTATAATGTCTATTATCTGCAATGCAGCCCAAAGAGCAGCCTTTCTAATCCCATCATGTGTGATACAGCACACAGACATGTATCTAATGCCCACGTGTGCTGCAGCCTGCAGAGCAGCATATCTAAACCCTTTATGATGTGATTCCATCATGTGATATAGGCTGCAGTGCCACGTATCAAATGCCATAATGTATGATACAGCCCACAGTGCTGCATATCTATAGAAACATAGAATATTAGAGTTGGAAGGGACCTCCTGGGTCATCTAGTCCAACCCCCTGCTCAAAGCAGGATTCACTAAATCATCCCAGACAGATGTCCATCCAACCTCTTTTTAAAGACTTCCATTGACGGGAAACTCACCACCTCTTGTGGGAGCCTGTTCCACTCGTTGATCACCCTCACTGTCAAAAGGTTTTTATTAATATCTAATCTGTGTCTCCTCACATTCAGTTTCATCCCATTGCTTCTAGTCTTTCCTTGTGAAAATGAGAAAATCTAATCCCATCATATGTGATAAAGCCCACAGTGCTACGTATTTATTTTCATTATGTGTGATAAATCCACAGTGCAGTGAATCTAATGCCCATTATGCGTGATTCAGCCCACGGAGCAGCGTATCTGATCCCATCATGTGTGATACACTACACTAAGGGTACCTTCACACTTAGCGATGCAGCAGCGATCCGACCAGCGATCTGACCTGGTCAGGATCGCTGCTGCATCGCTACATGGTCGCTGGTGAGCTGTCAAACAGGCAGATCTCACCAGCGACCAGTGAACAGCCCCCAGCCAGCAGCGACGTGCAAGCGACGCTGGGCTTGCACGGAGCCGCCGTCTGGAAGCTGCGGAGACTGGTAACTAAGGTAAACATCGTGTATGGTTACCCGATGTTTACATTAGTTACCAGCGCACACCGCTTAGCTGTGTGTGCAGGGAGCAGGGAGCCGCGCACACTGAGCGCTGGCTCCTTGCTCTCCTAGCTACAGTACACATCGGGTTAATTAACCCGATGTGTACAGCAGCTACATGTGCAGAGAGCCGGAGCCGGCAGCACAGGCAGCGTGAGAGCTGCAGAGGCTGGTAACTAAGGTAAATATCGGGTAACCACCTTGGTTACCCGATGTTTATCTTGGTTACAAGCTTACCTCAGCTGCCAGATGCCGGCTCCTGCTCCCTGCTCGCTTCATTTCGTCGCTCTCTCGCTGTCACACACAGCGATCTGTGTGTCACAGCGGGAGAGCGCCTTTGAAGAAAACGAACCAGGGCTGTGTGTAACGAGCAGCGATCTCGCAGCAGGGGCCAGATCGCTGCTCAGTGTCACACACAGCGAGATCGCTAATGAGGTCACTGCTGCGTCACAAAAAGCGTGACTCAGCAGCGATCTCGGCAGCGAGTTCGCTGTGTGTGAAGCACCCCTAAGCCTTCTATCTAATCCCACTGCGTGATACAGTCCATGTATCTAATCCCATTTTGTGATAAAATACACTAAACCCTGTATCTAATCTCAATGCATAATACAGTATCTAATCCCAGTGCGTTATACAGTCCATGTATTTAATTGCATCCAGTGTGATACACTCCACTGAGTCTTGTATGTAATCCCACATCATATGCGATACACTACCCTGGGCTCTGTATCTAATCAGAGCATGTGATACAGTCTGTGTACCTCATCCCAGCTCATGATACAGTCCACGTTTTTAATCCCAATGCGTGATACTCTAAGGAGCAACAACTAGCAGGTTCAGCGTTGTCGGTCGTCCTCGCTGACACTGTCCACATGTCAGAATCACATTGCAGTCACTAAACAAAATATCTCCGCACTGTGATCCTAAAATTCATCCTCCCTTATCGTTTAACAAGAGCCCAGAAGAGACGGGGAGGAGACATCACTCACATTTACTGCATTCATAATACAAGCTAGCCGTACATTACATTTTCATGTCAACATTCAGCAGCTGCTCCCCCTAGTGTTGAACAATGGAAAATACGAAACATTGTAAAATTATTTTTTTAGATTTATGCCATTCAATATTTTTTTTTTTTTAAATTAGTGAAAAAATATTGTTGATGGCACATTGCCCTTAAAGGGAATCTGTCACCAGGTTTTTCCCATATAAACTGCGGCCACCAGCAGTAAGGCCTTATATATAGTATTCTAGAATATTGTATATAAGAGCTCAGGCCGCTCTGCATAACATGAAAAAAGACCTTTTATTATACTTATCTATGAGGAAGTCAGGACTGATCGGCGTCATTGGTCCTGATCTGGCGCCTCCTCACTTCCTGCTTTGTGTGGATGATGCATCCTATATCATCCACGCAGTGTCCTGCATTGCGCTCCTGCCCACGTCTCTCTGCCCTGCCGAGGGCAGAACAAAGTATTGTAGCGTGCAGGAGCAGGGAAAGGTGAAAGACTGCCTGCACATGCGCACTACAATACTTTACTCTACCCTGGGCAGGGCAGAGAGAAGTGGGCAGGAGCGCAATGCAGGACACTGCATGGATGATATAGGATAAGTCAGCCACATTCAGCAAGAAGAGAGGAGGCGCCAGACCCAGACCAGAGACGCGCATCGGACCTGGCCACCCCGCGGGTGAGTATAATAAAAGCTGTTTTTCATGTTATTCATGGAGGCTTGGGGACATATATACAGTATTCTACTATGAACACCACTTCGCCCCCCCCCTGACGAAGGCTATTGCTGAAACGCGCGTCGGATGGGACTTGGCGCCATTCCAGCTTGTAAGTAAATGTTATACTTTCGTTAGCCATGACTTCTTTGCCTCGTTTATGCACTTCATGTTGCTGATGCACATGGTATATATCTTGTCATATTTTGACATACTTTTCTGTGATTTACCTTCTATTTATGAGGCTTGTTACATGGGCTTTTAAACAATCAAGCACATGCACTACTTTCTGCTGGTTTGGTATGCCATCTAGTGCACCTTCTCTGTCATTACACCCATCTCTTTTTAATGTGTATTTTTCTCAATTAAGATTTATTATATATATACTTTTTGTCTCCTGATCCTTTTTGTGATTTGGTTTTTAGTATTCTACTATGCTTTATATAAGGCCTCACTGATGGCGGCCGCACTTTATATGGGAAATACCTGGTGACATGTTCTCTTTCAGTAGGGCTGATTTATTCTAGCTGACAAAACACAAAACCTTTAGCGGTTTCAGAGAACCATATTGTATTTTCAAACCTCATTAGACTCGTTTTCAAAACCAAGTTAATTGACAATATTTATATAGACACAAACTCACCTCGGTGGAGCCCAGTCGTGCCGTGTACAATCTAAGAGGGTGCCTACATAAGTCTTATTTCTCCAAGTCACATTAACAACTAACATGCCTGTGAAAATAAAATAAAATAAAAAAAATTATTACAGATTTACAGGCAAGATACAATGTTAGAATTTTAGGTAAAGAAGAACGTTTTGACAGCATGGTTAATAGATAGCTGTTAGAGAATTGAGGAACGTTTTCATTACGATTTTACTTTTTTTTCTTTTAGCTCAGCAGTGGTAAAAAAAAAATAAAAAAAAAAAAATGTAACTTTTTTTTTTTTGCTGCCACAATTGATCACGTACCCTCGCTCTAGTAGAGGTCAGATATGACTCTCACTAAGCAAAAAAATAGTCGCCGCAACACATTGTGCATAGTGTTAGTTAAAAAAGTATTCTCAGAGAAGAAAGTGAGTATTTACATCAGGATTTTATTAAAAAAAAAAAAAAAAATGTTTAACCATTAAAAACAAAGTTCTGAAATATTCCAATTTTCAGTGGTCAGAACTGCACAGATAATAAGCTAATGATTGAGCATTCCTGCAACTCATCACTTTGCAGACTGGGGCAGAGTCAGCAGAGGATGAGGGGGTAATACCAGCTCCACTGCCCGGATGGAGATTTAGGCAGCAGAGCACAGCAATACTATACATATATGTACAGTAACTCACAAAAGTGAGTACACCCTTCACATTTTTGTAAATATTGTATATGTTTTCACGGGACAACACTGAAGATATGACACTTTGATACAATGTAAAGTAGTCCATGTACAGCTTGTATATGCCCGGAGTCATACTTGTGTACGACTCGAGTGAGGATCTTATCGTCCAGACCGGCCAGTTGCTCTCCTGAGAGGAGCGTGTCAGCTTCATGTATTTCTATGCAGCTGACATGCTCCTGTTAGGACGAGCCAACGGCCAGTCCGGGCGATGCGATCCTCGAGCGAGTCACACACAAGTGAGGAAACTGCGTATGACAGAGCCTTATTCCAGTGGCGAGAACAGCTCAGTAGCCTGGGACTAGTAGTTCAATACTTGGCTGCCGACTTGCGCTCACTGCCGCTGTTAGCCTGCAGTCCAAACAACATGATGCTGTACTCTTATCACTTACTGAGCTCTGCTATGTCAGTGCAAGCCTCATTCAGACGTCCCTGCATTACAAACATCAGAAGAGGCTTTACGGCTGACAAAGCAAAGCCGCGTATCTAATTCCTGATCACGTGTGGTACAGCCTGCTGAGCAGCATATCTAATCTCATCATGTGTGATATAGCCTGCACAGACACGTCTCTAATCCCAACATTTGACACACTCCGCGTCTCTAACCCCAGCAAGTGATACACTCCACCTCTCTAACCCCAGCACGTCATACACTCTGCCTCTCTAACTCCAGCACGTCATACACTCTACCTCTCTAACCCCAGCACGTGATACACTCCGCCTCTCTAACTCCAGCAAGTGATACACTCCGCCTCTCTAACCACAGTACGTGATAGACTCTGCCTCTCTAACCCCAGCACGTCATACACTCCGCCTCTCTAACCCCAGCACGTCATACACTCCACCTCTCTAACCCCAGCACGTCATACACTCCGCCTCTCTAACCCCAGTGCGTCATACACTCTGCCTCTCTAACCCCAGCACGTCATACACTCCGCCTCTCTAACCCCAGCACGTCATACACTCCGCCTCTCTAACCCCAGCACGTCATACACTCTGCCTCTCTAACCCCAGCACGTCATACACTCCGCCTCTCTAACCCCAGCACGTCATACACTCCGCCTCTCTAACCCCAGCACGTGATACACTCCACCTCTCTAATTCCAGCACGTCATACACTCTGCCTCTCTAACCCCAGCGCGTCATACACTCCGCCTCTCTAACCACAGCACGTCATACACTCTGCCTCTCTAACCCCAGCGCGTGATAGACTCTGCCTCTCTAACCCCAGCACGTCATACACTCTGCCTCTCTAACCCCAGCACGTGATACTCTGCCTCTCTAACCCCAGCGCGTCATACACTCTGCCTCTCTAACCCCAGCACGTGATACTCTGCCTCTCTAACCCCAGCACGTGATACTCTGCCTCTCTAACCCCAGCGCGTCATACACTCCGCCTCTCTAACCCCAGCACGTGATACACTCTGCCTCTCTAACCCCAGCACGTCATACACTCTGCCTTTCTAACCCCAGCACGTCATACACTCTGCCTCTCTAACCCCAGCACGTAATACACTCCGCCTCTCTAACCCCAGCACGTAATACACTCCACCTCTCTAACCCCAGCACGTCATACACTCTGCCTTTCTAACCCCAGCACGTCATACACTCTGCCTCTCTAACCCCAGCACGTCATACACTCCGCCTCTCTAACCCCAGCACGTCATACACTCCGCCTCTCTAACCCCAGCACGTCATACACTCCGCCTCTCTAACCCCAGCACGTCATACACTCCACCTCTCTAACCCCAACACGTCATACACTCTGCCTCTCTAACCCCAGCACGTCATACACTCTGCCTCTCTAACCCCAGCACGTCATACACTCCACCTCTCTAACCCCAGCACGTCATACACTCCGCCTCTCTAACCCCAGTGCGTCATACACTCCGCCTCTCTAACCTCTGCACTTGAGACTCGGCCTCTTTAACCACAGCACGTGATAGACTCGGCCTCTCTAACCTCAGCACGTGATACACTCCACCTCTCTAACCCCAGCACGTCATACACTCCACCTCTCTAACCCCAGCACGTCATACACTCCGCCTCTCTAACTCCAGCACGTCATACACTTCGCCTCTCTAACCACAGCACGTGATAGACTCCGCCTCTCTAACCTCGGCACGTGATAGACTCCGCCTCTCTAACCCCAGCGCATCATACACTCCGCCTCTCTAACCACAGCACATGATAGACTCCGCCTCTCTAAGCCCAGCATGCAATGCCCAGCGCCTGACACACTCCACGTCTAACCCAACATACGCAGTTTTTGGTGACCTTTTAGTCACCATAAACTGCATGCTTTTCTTTCCCCAGCACAGTCTATCAGCTTTCAAATTTGATGTGCACACATTGCTTTTTTTGGGCTACATTTTTCTGCTGACCACAAAAATGGAGAATGTCAATTCTGTTTGCGTTTTGCACCTATTGGTGATAAAAAAAAAAAATGCAGTCAAAAAAACGCATGCGTTTTTTGCCACAAGATGAGTTTTTTGTTCAGAGGGTGCATTTTTCTAGTTACGACAAAACTGTAGTGTGCGGCCATACCCTTATCCATTTGCAAATGCCCAAAATGGGAGGGGAGCAGTGATGACACATGCGAGCAGATCCCACCTACTTTTACAGCAGTAGTATTTTTGAGCTACCATTACACTAGGTTTTCATGGCAAATTTTAGCAGCTGCTCCCATCAGTGTTTAAAAATGGAAATATGAAAACTTTTAAAATCACACTTTATACTGGAGAATCTGATGACGGATCTGCTTGAAGTAATTTCTATTGCAATTTATGGCAGCTGCTATAAAGCAAACAGGCAACAAAGAAAGGAAATGAATGCAGCAGCCTGGACCGATGTATATAGAGTTAATATAGAGTTCCAAGTTATAAGATTAATGCATTACTCTTATGACTTGGAACCTAGTCTCATATATGTAAATGATGTTGTGTTCAGGTGAGAGAGGACCCGGTGCCGGTCCTGTATCTTTCTTATCATACTGGGACCGTGACTATGCGTGCGTGTAACTGGCATTGGTCTTAGGGGTACTTTGCACGTTGCGAGATCGCTAGCATCGGCTAGCGATGCCGAGCGTGATAGTACCCGCCCCAGTCGCAGATGCGATATCTTGTGATAGCTGTTGCAGCGAACATCATCACTACGGCAGCTTCACACGCACTTATCTGCCCTGCGACGTCGCTCTGGCCGGCAACCCGCCTCCTTCCTAAGGGGGCGGGTCGTGCGGCGTCACAGCGACGTCACACGGCAGCCGTCCAATAGAAGCGGAGGGGCGTAGATGAGCGGGACGTAAACATCCCGCCCACCTCCTTCCTTCCGCATTGGCGGCGGGACGCAGGTAAGGAGATGTTCCTCGCTTCTGCGGCTTCACACACAGCGATGTGTGCTGCCGCAGGAACGAGAAACAACATCGTATCTCCTATTGGTGCGACATTATGAAAATGACCGACGCTACACAGATCACCGATTTTCTACGCTTTTGCGATCGTTTATCGGCACATCTAGGCTTTTCACGTTGCGACGTCGTTACCGGCGCCGGATGTGCATCACGTTTGATTTGACCCCAACGATATCGCAGTAGCGATGTCGCAGCGTGCAAGTCTTTCATTCAGTTAATCTCTGTATCATTAATTGTAGAGTTGCCTTAAAACGCAATTTGCCAGTTCCGCTAACACTTTAAAAACTGCCCCATTACAGATTAGAGCCTTAAACCAGCATTAAAATAACATGTGCGTTTGCATGAAACAAACATATAGTGCTGTGAAGTCATGGTTTATCGTCACAATCACCAAAAAAATTCCACTTTTTTAAATGTATTTTGTCAACTGCAGCATTTTGCTGAGATTTTGGGATCATCAGTACAGTAGACTGAGATATAGGTAATGTACGCCCAGCCTACGGTCCACACTGCTGCTTTCCTAGCTTACATTCAGAAAGCAGATGGTGGCACAGCTGGAGATGGCGGCCATCAGCGGAGTAAGCAGGTACGCATTAGCCAGGTTTCCCTCAGACGGCACATCACCCGCGGGAATCCTGTACATTAGTTCACACGCTCACCAGTGGCGCTGAACATCTGGTGATAAAGCCCCGACTGAGCCCAGGTAATTGTTATAGAATGTGATGCTAATTCTGGAAATACGAAAAGTGACAGAAGAGCCTGAGAGAACACCCCCAGTGCAGGACGCCAGCCCCGGCTGTATGTACGGATGGTGGACGACTAACGCTTCTATTTTTTTACATTAGAGAACAGGCAACTGCTATCATAGCATAATGAAAAGTAGTGAACTTTCTGTTTATACTCGCAGAGTGTTTCAAAAAGAAGGGAATTTTGTTTACTTACCGTAAATTCCTTTTCTTCTAGCTCTAATTGGGAGACCCAGACAATTGGGTGTATAGGCTATGCCTCCGGAGGCCGCACAAAGTATTACACTTAAAAGTGTTAAGCCCCTCCCCTTCTGCCTATACACCCCCCGTGCTCCCACGGGCTCCTCAGTTTTGGTGCAAAAGCAAGAAGGAGGAAAAGATTATAAACTGGTGTAAAGTAGATTCAATCCGAAGGAATATCGGAGAACTGAAACCAAACAACATGAACAACATGTGTACACAAAAAAACAGGGGCGGGTGCTGGGTCTCCCAATTAGAGCTAGAAGAAAAGGAATTTACGGTAAGTAAACAAAATTCCCTTCTTCTTTGTCGCTCTATTGGGAGACCCAGACAATTGGGATGTCCAAAAGCAATCCCTGGGTGGGTAAAATAATACCTCGTAATAGAGCCGTAAAACGGCCTCTTCCTACAGGTGGGCAACCGCCGCCTGAAGGACTCGTCTACCTAGGCTGGCATCCGCCGAAGCATAGGTATGCACCTGATAGTGTTTCGTGAAAGTGTGCAGGCTCGACCAGGTAGCCGCCTGACACACCTGCTGACCCGTAGCCTGGTGCCTCAAAGCCCAGGACGCGCCCCCGGCTCTGGTAGAATGGGCCTAGAGCCCTGAGGGAACCGGCAGCCCGGTAAGCTTCGAGAATTGGTTCCTTGATCCACCGGGCCAGGGTTGATTTGGAAGCCTGTGACCCTTTACGCTGGCCAGCGACAAGGACAAAGAGTGCATCCGAGCGGCGCAGGGGCGCCGTACGAGAAATGTAGAGCCTGAGTGCTCTCACCAGATCTAACCAGTGCAAATCCTTTTCACATTGGTGAACTGGATGATGACAAAAAGAGGGTAAGGAGATATCCTGATTGAGATGAAAGGGGGGTACCACCCTTGGGAGAAATTCCAGAACCGGACGCAGAACCACCTTGTCCTGGTGAACATCAGGAAAGGGGCTTTGCACGACAACATTGCTAGCTCAGACACTCTCCGAAGTGACGTGACTGCTACTAGGAAAATCACTTTCTGCGAAAGGCGTGAGAAAGAAATATCCCTTATTGGATCGAATGGTGGTTTCTGAAGAACCATCAGCACCCCGTTCAGATCCCAGGGTTCTAACGGCCGCTTGTAAGGATGAACGATGTGACAACCCCCTGCAGGAACGTGCATACCTGTGGAAGTCTGGCTAGGCGCTACTGGAAAAAACACAGAGAGCACTGAGACTTGTCCCTTAAGGGAGCCGAGCGACAAACCCTTTTCCAGTCCAGATTGAAGGAAGGACAGAAAAATGGGCAAGGCAAAAGGCCAGGGAGAAAAACCCCGAGCAGAGCACCACGACAGGAAATTTTTCCACGTCCTGTGGTAGATCTTGGCGGACGTTGGTTTCCTAACCTGTCTCATAGTGGCAATGACCTCTTGAGATAATCCTGAAGACGCTAGATCTAGGACTCAATGGCCACAGTGTCAGGTTGAGGGCCGCAGAATTCAAATGGAAAAACGGCCCTTGAGACAGCAAGTCTGGTCGGACTGGTAGTGCCCACGTTTGGCCTACCGTGAGATGCCACAGATCCGGGTACCACGACCTCCTCGGCCAGTCTGGAGTGACGAGGATGGCGCGGCGGCAGTCGGCCCTGATCGTGCGTAACACTCTGGGCAACAGTGCCAGCGGAGGAAACACATAAGGGAGTTGAAACTGCGACCAATTCCGAACTAAGGCGTCTGCCGCCATAGCTCTGTGATCGTGAGAGCGTGCCATGAATGCCATGACCTTGTTGTTGTGCCGGGACGCCATTAGGTCGACGTCCGGCCTCCCTCAGCGGCAACAGATCTCCTGAAACACGCCCGGGTGAAGAAACCATTCCCCTGCGTCCATGCCCTGGCGACTGAGAAAGTCTGCTTCCCAGTTTTCGACGCCCGGGATGTGAACTGCGGAGATGGTGGAGGTCGTGGCTTCCACCCACATCAAAATCCGCCGGACTTCCTGGAAGGCTTGCCGACTGCGTGTTCCGCCTTGGTGGTTGATGTAAGCCACCACTGTGGAGTTGTCCGACTGAATTCGGATCTGCTTGCCTTCCAGCCACTGCTGGAACACTTTTTTAGGGCAAGATACACTGCCCTGATCTTCAGAACATTGATCTGAAGCGAGGACTCTTGCTGAGTCCACGTACCCTGAGCCCTGTGGTGGAGAAAGACTGCTCCCCACCCTGACAGACTCGCGTCCGTCGTGACCACCTCCCAGGATGGGGGTAGGAAGGATTTCCCATGCGATAATGAAGTGGGAAGAAAGCCACCCCCTAAGGGAAGCTTTGGTTGCCTGAGAGAGGGAGACGTTCCTGTCGAGGGACGTCGGTTTCCTGTCCTATTTGCGTAGGATGTCCCAATGAAGAGGACGCAGGTGAAACTGCGCGAAAGGAACTGCCTCCATTGCTGCCACCATCTTCCCCAGGAAGTGCATGAGGCCCTTCAAGGGGTGTGCTTGACCTTGAAGGAGAGATTGCACCCCTTTCTGTAGTGAACGCTTGTTGATCAGCGGAAGCTTCACTATCGCCGATAGGGTATGAAACTCCATGCCAAGATATGTCAGCGATTGGGCTGGTGTCAGATTTGACTTTGGAAAATTGATGATCCACCCGAAACTCTGGAGAGCCCCCAGAGAAGCGTCGGGGCTGTGTTGGCATGCCTCTTGAGAGGGTGCCTTGATCAGCAGATCGTCCAAGTAAGGGATCACCGAGTGACCCTGAGAGTGGAGGACCGCAACTACTGTAGCCCTGACCTTGGTGAAAACCCGTGGGGCTGTAGCCAGGCCGAACTGCAGTGCCACGAACTGAAGGTGTTCGTCTCCTATGGTGAAGCGCAAGAAGCGTTGGTGCTCTGGAGCCACCGGTACGTGGAGAAAAGCATCTTTGATATCGATCGATGCAAGGAAATCTTCTGGGGACATTGAGTCGATGACGGAGCGGAGGGTTTCCATCCGGAACCGTCTGGTCTATACGTGTTTGTTGAGCAGTTACGGGTCCAGGACAGGACGGAAAGACCCGTCCTTCTTTGTAACCACAAACAGGTTGGAGAAAAACCAGTGACCCTGTTGCTGAAGAGGAACAGGGACCACCACTCCTTCTGCCCTCAGGGTGCCCAGCGCCTGCAGAAGAGCCTCGGCTCGCTCGGGAGGCGGGGATAACCTGAAGAATCGAGTCGGGGGACGAGAGGCGAACTCTAACTTGTAACCGTGAGACAGAATGTCTCTCGCCCAACGGTCTTTTACCCTTGGCAGCCAGGAGTCGCAAAGGCGGGAAAGCCTGCCACCAACCGAGGATGCGGATTGAGGAGACCGAAAGCCATCAAGAAGCCGCTTTGGTAGCGGCACCTCCGGTGGTCTTTTTGACTTAGACCGCCATGAATCGGAGAGCCCTTGATCTATTCAGAGGCCTTTTGGACGAGGAGAATTGGGACCTGCCCGCGCCCCGAAAGAACCGAAACCTCGACTGCCCCATCCTCTGTTGGGGTATGTTCGGTTTGGGCTGGGGTAAAGATGTATCCTTTCCCTTGTATTGTTTGATGATTTCATCCAAACGTTCGCCAAACAGTCGGTCGCCAGAAATTGGCAAACTGGTTAAACGCTTTTTTGGAAGCAGAATCTGCCTTCCAGTTCCGTAGCCACAAGGCCCTGCAGAGTACCACCGAATTGGCGGAAGCAACCGCCATACGGCTCGCAGAGTCCAGGACAGCATTAATAGCGTAAGACGCAAATGCCGACGTCTGTGTGGCTGCGTCAATTTGCGCTTGACCTGCTGAGATAGCTTGTAGCACCCTGATTTAAAATTACACTCCTGCACAAATGCTGCATACCCCCCGCATAAAGCGGTTGTGAGGCCACCAGGGTCCCTGCCTGGGTCTGTCAGAATTTGTCCCCCTCTGCAGCATTCAAGGAGCTGACAGGAATGGCTGCCGGCTTCTGAGGAGAGGACAGTGAGGGGGATGGAGTATGCAAAGCATGCTCCAGCCCTCAGTGCTGCTCATCCTGTGCAGCGTCCCGCCCTTCCCCTGCTTGTCAGGGCTGTGGGCGGGAGGAAGAAAGACTAGGCCGCAAAAGCCGGGGACTCGAGTAATAAACGCGGCCGCCGTAAAAGCGCGGCCGTGCGGAAGTCCCCGGCGCACTACAAGTCCCAGCTGTGCCTCAGTGTCAAAACATGGCGGCGGCGGTCAGCGCGGTAGTCTCCCTACATAAACACACTCAGCGATGCTGAGTGTGTAATGGCACGGCTGCCGGCGTCCTGAGAGAGGAGGAAGCCGTGGGCGTGACCCTTAGAAAGTGCGGGAACTGGTGCCTCACAGTGCAGTGAGGGGAGTGGAGTATGCAAAGCATGCTCCAGCCCTCACTGCAGCTCGTCTGTAAAGCGTCCCGCCCTTCCCCTGCCTGTCAGGGCTGTGGGCGGGAGGAGGAAACACTAGGCCGTACAAGCCGGGGACTCAAGTAATGAGCGCGGCTGCCATAAAAGCGCGGCCGCGCGGAAGTCCCCGGCGCACTACAAGTCCCAGCCGCGCCTCAGTGTTAAAAACATGGCGGCGGCGGTAGTACGGTAGTCCCCCTACATAAACACACTCAGCGACGCTGAGTGTGTAATGGCACATTAACCCGGTCAGCGCCGCGGTCCCCGGTGCACTAGCACACCCAGCAATGCTGGAGTGTTGCTGTGCGCGGTCCCCACAGGGACACAGAGTACCTTCAAGTAGCAGGGCCATGTCCCTGAACGATACCCGGCTCCTATCCAGCAGAGTCTTAGGAGCTGTGGATGGAGCACGGTCTCAGTGCCTGGAGACCGGTAAGATCCCACTTCACCCAGAGCCCTGAGGGGGATGGGGAAGGAAAACAGCATGTGGGCTCCAGCCTCCGTACCCGCAATGGATACCTCAACCTTAACAACACCGCCGACAAGAGTGGGGTGAGAAGGGAGCATGCTGGGGGCCCTATATGGGCCCACTTTTCTTCCATCCGACCTGGTCAGCAGCTGCTGCTGACCAATCTGTGGAGCTGTGCTGTGCGTGTCTGACCTCCTTCGCACAAAGCAAAAAACTGAGGAGCCCGTGGGAGCACGGGGGGTGTATAGGCAGAAGGGGAGGGGCTTAACACTTTTAAGTGTAATACTTTGTGCGGCCTCCGGAGGCATAGCCTATACACCCAATTGTCTGGGTCTCCCAATAGAGCGACAAAGAAAGTTGTGTCCCCAGGCGCCGTCTAATAAATGAGACTGAGCATTACACACCCTTCACGGGACCAGCCCTGGAGTCTCTGCCGCTGTTCCTGATGTCACATCAACATCATTGCTGCAGCCAATCAGTGAGCTGTGTGGGCTGTGCAGGCTAGATAGGCAGAGCCGCTGTTCTCAGTAATTGGCTGCAGCGCTGTCAACTCGAAATCGGCACTGCAGACATCAGTTAACCCATTCCTGACCGCGGGCAGTAAAGTTACGTCCTATTTTAACGTGACTTAACGACCAGGGACGTAACTTTACTGCCTAAACTTCATTTGATTGCCGTGGCCATAGCAACGGCTTTCAAATGATGTCCCCTGCTGTTTCTTACAGCAGGGGACCTTTGCTTGACCCCATCGACGATCGTTGTGATTGGCTGTTCAAATCTGAACCGCCAGCCACATCGTTCGCACTGATTTCGGCTTAAACAATGCCTAAATCAATGCGATACTGTGAAATCCTGCTATGAGGTGCCGCAGCAGCACATCATAGCTGGAGCTCAAACATGCCGCCCCCAGCCCCTGCAGCACTAATTGGAGCGATCGTGCTATGATGCGCAATCGCTCCAATCAGTGTGCAGTGGGGCGGTCTGATCTGCAGGTGGCCGCCCTTCCCAGGCCTGTGCTGGTCTGGAGAGCCGTCCCCAGCATGTCTGCAGCATGCACTGGATGGTACTTGTAGTACCACACCAACGCTGCTGCCGCCGCCACCGCTGATATCACCACTCCTGCTCAACGTGATTATTGCGCTCCCCTTGTAGCCCGTGTGCGCTCCCGCGATGTCCTCTGCACGCTCCCGTGATGGCCCCTGTCCGTGCCCCCCTTCCCCTGCGATCTGCCCCCCCACGCCCCGATCTGCCCCCCGACATCCCGATCTGCCTGCCTCCCCCGTGATCTCTATTCTGCTTCTGCAGCTCCTTCTCCGGTCTCCCCCTCTGCTCTCCCCCCGATGTCCTCTTACCTGTCTTCACCGGGTCGTTTGAGGTCTTCACTGGCCCGATCACATCTGCCTCCATCGCTGGGTCCTTCCTGGGTATTCTGCTGAGCTGTCCAACTTCCTGCCTGCTGCTCCTGTAAAGCTGTCCATCTCGCTGCCTTCTATTCCTCCTGCACTTCCTCTGGTCAGTGATCCTCCTGCTAATCCTCTGGGTACTGTGAGTATAATTTTTTTTTTCCTGTATCCCCTGTCCATTTTTACACCTCGTCCGTCCGTGCGTCCCGCCGAGCGCTGATCAGGGATGCAGATAACGGATCTGCATCCATGGTCAATTTTTGGAGTGACTTTTTTTTTTTCCGTATCCCCGACGCTTTTTGTATCGCATCCGTCCGTGCGTCCCGCCGAGCGCTGATCAGGGATGCACATAACGGATCGTCATCCTTGCTCAATTTTCGGCGGGACTTTTTTTTTTTTCCGGATCCCCGACGCTTTTTGTATCTCATCCGACCGTGCGTCCTGCAGCGGCCAATCAGTGCTCGATGTCTGTGCGTTTGAAAAGTCAAATGGCCTTCCTTCTCTTCAGAGCCCTGCCGTGCGCCCAAACAATTACTTGCCACCACATATGAGGTATCTGCGTATTCGGGAAAAATTGCACAATACATTTTATGGTGCATTTTTTCCCTGATACTGTTGTAAAAAAAAAAAAAAAAAAAAGAAGAAGCTACCTGGTTGAAGCAAAAATTTTGCGGTAAAAAAAACCCCAAAAAAACAATTTTCACGGTTCAACGTTATCATTATCAACTTCTGTGGAGCCCCTGGGGGTACAAGGGGCTCACCAAACATGTAGATATATTCCTTGAGGGGTCTAGTTCCAAAATGGGGTCATTTGTGGGGGAGCTCCATTGTTTAGGCACCATAGGTGGTCTCCAAACGTGACATGGTATTCGCTAATGATTCCAACCAATTTTGCTGTCAAATGGTGCTCCTTCTCTTTTGAGCCCCGCCATTCGCCCAAACAATTACTTTCCACCACATGTGAGGTATCTACGTACTCAGGAGAAATTGCACAATACGTTTTATGGTGCATTTTTTCCTGATACCCTTGTGGAAAAAAAGCTACCTGGTTCAAGTAACAGTTTTGTGGTAAAAAAAAAAAAAAAATTGTATTCATGGCTCAACATCAACTGCTGTGGAGCCCGTTGGGCTCGCTAAACATCTAGATAAATTCCTTGAGGGGTCTAGTTTCCAAAATGGGGTCACTTGTGGGGGGAGCTCCATTGTTTAGGCACCTCAGGGGGTCTCCAAATGCAACATTACATCAGCTAATGATTTCAACCAATTTTGCTGTCAAATGGCGCTCCTTCTCTTCTGAGCCCCGCCATGCGCCCAAACAATTACTTTCCACCACATATGGGGTATCGTCGTACTCAGGAAAAAATGCACTATAAATTATATGGTGCATTTTTTCCTGATACCCTTGTGAAAAAAAGCTACTTAGTTAAAGCAACAGTTTTGTGGTAAAAAAAATATTTTTTTCTTTTCACGGCTCAACGTTATAAACTTCTGTGAAGCCCCAGGGGTTCAAAGTGCTCACCAAACATCTAGAAAAATTATTTGAGGGCTCTAGTTTCCAAAATGGGATCACTTGTGGGGGAGCTCCATTGTTTAGGCACCTCAGGGTGTCTTCAAACCCGACATGGTGTCCGCTAATGAGTGCAGCTAATTTTGCTCTCAAAAATTAAAATGGCGCTCCTTGCCTTCTGAGCTCTGCCATGCACCCAAACAATTGATTTTTACCACATATGGGGTATCAGTGTACTCAGGAGAAAATGCACAATAAATTGTATGGTGCATATTCTCTTTTCTCCCTTGTGAAAATGAAAATTTTATGGCTTAAGTAACATTTTTGTGTTAAAAAGTGAAATTTTCATTTTTTCCTTCCACATTGCTTTGGTTCCTGTGAACCACCTAAAGGGTTAATAAACTTCTTGGATGTGGTTTTGAGCAGTATGAGGGGTGCAGTTTTTAGAATGGGGTCACTTTTGGGTATTTTCTGTCACCTCGGCCTCTCAAAGTCACTTCAAATGTGATGTGGTCCCTAAAAAAGATTGTTTTCTAAATTTTGTTGGAAAAATGAGAAATGCTGATGAACTTTGACCCCTTCTAACTTCCTAACAAAAAAAATTTTGTTTAGAAAATTGAGCTGATGTAAAGTAGACAAGTGGGAAATGTTATTTAGTAACTATTTTGTGTGACATATCTCTCAGATTTATGGGCATAAATTTTCAAAGTTTGAAAATTGCAAAATTTTAAAAATTTTCGCAAAATTTCCGAAATTTTCACAAACACATAAATTCGGCCTAAATTTACCACTGACATGAAGTACAATATGTCACGAAAAAACAATCTCAGAATCGCCAGGATCTGTTGAAGCGTTCCAGAGTTATAACCTGTCAAAGTGACACTGGTCAGAATTGCAAAAAATGAAGTGAAGGGGTTAAGGGTATGTCCGCACGCGGCGTTCTGGCTTGTCAACTAAACTGCACACTTTTGACAAATGTAAACATTGCGTTTGACAAAAAGAACACGGTCAAAACGCATGCGTTTGGATCGCTTTTTCCTTGTGTTTTGGACACTGCATTTTGACACTGAGAAGTCAATGGGTGGAAAATATTCACAAAACGCAATGAAGAATGAACATGCTGCTTTTTTTTAGCCAACGATTTTGACAAATATTTGTCAAACAAAACGCTGCCTAACAAAAAAAAAACTCAACCTGCAGATGGAAATTGTGATTTCTCATAGACTTTGCTGGGGAAGCAAAAAGCATGCAGTTTGTCATTGACACAGTGCAGTTTAAAACTCAACCAAAACACAAGAAAACGCAACGTACGCACATAGCCTTACAGTGGCAGAGACTCCGTGCTAGACCCAGGGAGGACGAGTAAACACAATCTGCATATGGGGGACGGAGAATGGAAAATCAACTGCAAAAGCGCTACTGGCAGTCAGTGAATGGCAACATTCATGTCTATAGGGGCATGCACATTTGTGCCTCTTTGATGGACTATTCTCCACCCAGAAAGCAATCCTGCAATATATCATGTAGGTTGGAGGACACACCAGTTCCCCTCCTTTTCCTCCCCTGATGTCAAGAAACCTCTGTGTGCCACTATACAAAAAGGCACACAACTGTACAGTGTGGCCCAGAGCAGGATACAAGCACCGTATTACTGATCAGCCGTACTGGATCATGTAGCTGGAAGGCACGTCCAACATATTAGGGAACAGCACACCTATGTGATCGTGTGTGCACCAGCTTCTCAAGGTGAACTCAAATGTTCCTATTCACTGCTTATTAAGGCTTACTCAGATGTGCGGGGAGTGGGGGGGGGGGGTGACTGACTGAGTGTGGGGTTTCCCTTGCCAGTCCAACATCCTAAATTACATGCTCATGAATTGCCATCTAGTGGGTAAACTGTAGGGATCAGTTATTTCTGATCCTGGTAGTTATGTAGCTTTGTATTAATGGGGTTAGAAAAAAAAAAAAACCAAAAAAACGTGGATTGTCCTAGAGATTGGTTTCTTGGCTAAAACAAAATTGCAGTAAAATTTACAATGTATTTCAAACATGAATTCCAAATATGAAAAGGATTGGAGGCACTCACTGTCATAGCAAGTAGATTCTTTATTCAAACTTCATACATCAGGGGAGGGAGTGTAAAGCACATCCGGACTACGGCTGCCGTTTCGCACCAGCTGTGGTGCTTCAACGGGTCAACGGGATGGACCTGTTGAAGCACCACAGCTGGTGCGAAACGGCAGCCGTAGTCCGGATGTGCTTTACACTCCCTCCCTCCCCTGATGCATGAAGTTTGAATAAAGCATCTACTTGCTATGACGGTGAGTGCCTCCAATCCTTTACATATTTGGAATTTATCGTTTGCTAGTGCTGGGAAGAGCACCGCCTGTCTTTGCATACTTCCATTACAACAAATAGAGCGATTTATGTAATCATGCTATTCCCGCTAACATAGCGGTGAAAAACACTGTCATATGAGAGGACAGTGTAAAAAGTTCACGCTTTATATATGGGTATTTCAAACATGGGTTTTAGTGCTCAGGATTTTTAAAGGCCATTTCCATCTGAGCCATAAATGGTTGAGATGCTACCTCTGCCCAGGCTCTGACCTCTGGAGGTAGAGCTACGAAAACAGATAAAAGCAGCTGAGATGCGTGGTTTCCATAACGCTCATAGAAAATAATGGGCGTTATGGAAACTGTGTAGCTGAGCGGCTCTCAGCTGTTTCCAGAACTGCACCTCAGAGTAAAGGCCGCTTTACACGCTGCGATATCGGTCCCGATATCGCTAGCGTGGGTACCCGCCCCCATCTGTTGTGCGACACGGGCAAATCGCTGCCCATGCCGCACAACATCGCCCAGACCTGTCACACATACTTACCTGCCCGGCGACGTCGCTGTGACCGGCGAACCGCCTCCTTTCTAAGGGGGGCGGTTCGTTCAGCGTCACAGTGACGTCACAGCAGCGTCACTGAACCGCCGCCCAATAGAAGCGGAGGGGCGGAGATGAGCGGGACATAACATCCCGCCCACCTCCTTCCTTCGCATTGCGACCGGGAGGCAGATAAGGTGAGGTTCCTCGTTCCTGCGGCGTCACACGGAGCGATGTGTGCTGCCGCAGGAACGAGGAACAACTTCGTTACTGCTGCAGTAACGATTTTTGAGAATGGACCCCCATGTCACAGATGAGCGATTTTTCACGTTTTTGCGACGATGCAAAATCGCTCATAGGTGTCACACGCAACAACATCGCTAATGCGGCCGGATGTGCGTCACCAATTCCGTGACCCCAACGACTTCGTATTAGCGATATTGTAGCGTGTAAAGCCCCCTTTAGTCTTATACAGATAAGATGGAAATAAACCTCTTAAGGACTAATTCAAAAAGCAATACTACATGCATGGGGGCAGTATAGAGTAATGTAATGCTTCTAGGAAAAAACACTTCCATAATGTCCACAGAGGCATCATCGAATTCCTTGTGAACTGTATGCAAAAAAAACAAAAACAAACCCTTATATACAAGTATGTCGCCATAGTCTAGGGGAGGAGTAAAATGGCTCCATACAATTATGCTATAGCATATGCTTTGCAGAATATCAGCTCTTCGCATATTTGCCAGAGATCAACTTTGTCAGCCGTTAGTAAATACATTTTAAATAGAATCTGTCACGACTGTCTGCAATCTGAGAGCAGCATAAAATGTGAGCACAGACTGGTCCAGTGTGGTGTTCCTTACTGGGCTCCCTGCCATAGTTTTGATCAATATAAACCCTCTACTGTCTGCTGCAGCTCTGCCAGTCCTCGCAGTGATGAGTCAACTCACAACAACCAGTAAGTGACCCAGCGTTAGGATCAGGGTTTCCGCTCTTTGCTTATAATGTTCAAAAATGGTGCAGCAGAAACTGGTGACACATTCTCAGTAAATGGGTTGCCCCTGGAATAATATTAAGTTCCCCAATTGGATGCATTAAGATAGAGATTCATACCGCAGCTTCTGGGCCGGGGGGACACACACAAAAGTGTATACAGACATGACAACATGGGATCACTATTGATCCGTTCTGTGAGGTAAAACATTTTCCACTTTGTGTTTAAACAGGTTAATAAGCATCAGATCTCTGCAGCCAGATCTACTGATTAAAATGTCCTTTGTTCGTTGGATGACCCCTTTATTCTTATCATCCTGACACTAAAGGGGCCTTTACACACTGAAACTTTCTAGCGATCCCACCAGCGATCCCAACCTGGCCGGGATCGCTACAAAGTCTCTGGTGAGTCGCTGGTGAGCTGTCAAACAGGCAGACCTGGCCAACGACGCAACAGCGATCCGGACCTGCAGAACAACCTAGCTAGTCATTGGGGACGTTGTAAAGCAGCTTTTTGAAAGGGAAGTCGCTAACGAAGTCGCTGTAAAGTCCCCTTTACACACTGAGACTTTCTAGCGATCATGCTGCACAGCGGGAAACAAAGGACCAAAGAATGGTCCTGAACAATTTGTAGCGATCAGCAACTTCACAGCAGGGGCCAGGTCGCTGATGTGTTTCACACACTGCAATGTCGCTGGGGAGGTCGCTATTATGTCACAAAACCGGTGACGTTACAGCGATGTCGTTTGCGATGTTGCAGTGTGTAAAGCCACCTTAAGCCAGACTGGAAAGACAGCCTGTAAAGCTGGTGTCACACACAGCGACAACGACGTCGCTGCTACGTCACCATTTTCTGTGACGTTGCAGCGACGTCGCTGTCGCTGTGTGTGGCATCCAGCAACGACCTGGCCCCTGCTGTGAGGTCGCAGGTCGTTGATGAATGTCCAGCTTCATTTTTTGGTCGTCACTCTCCCGCTGTGACACACACATCGCTGTGTGTGACAGCGAGAGAGCAACGAAATGAAGCGAGCAGGAGCCGGCACTGGCAGCTGCGGTAAGCTGTAACCAGCGTAAACATCGGGTAACCAAGGGAAGACCTTTCCCTGGTTACCCGTTATTTACCTTCGTTACCAGCCTCCGCCCTTGCTGCCAGCGCCGGCTCCTGCTCTGTGCACATGTGGCTGCAGTACACATCGGGTAATTAACCCGATGTATACTGTAGCAAGGAGAGCAAGGAGCCAGCGCTAAGCAGTGCGCGCGGCTCCCTGCTCTCTGCACTGTGACATGTAGCTGCAGCACACATCGGGTTAATTAACCCGATGTGTACTGTACCTAGGAGAGCAAGGAGCCAGCGCTAAGCGCGGCTCCCTGCTCTCTGCACATGTAGCGACGTTATGATCGCTGCTTCTGCTGTGTTTGACAGCTAAGCAGCGATCATAACAGCGACTTACAAGGTCGCTGTTACGTCACCGAGAATGGTGACGTAACAGCGACGTCGTTGTTGCTGTCGCTTAGTGTGAACCCAGCTAAAGAATGGCTTCCATGCTGGCAAGAGTCATCCTGTTCTTGTAATATCTGAATGGCCTTCCATGTAGTACTAAATTTCCCCTGCAGGCAAGATGCCTGGCCAGCCATCCTTTCTTCTGGAATAAACAGCTGTTTGCTATTCGGTGCCAGAAGCAGAACACCAGTCTGCCTTCTGAAACAGCTCCTCTCTGATGAAACAGCCCCTTTAACCTGAACTCCCTGCAATTAGGGGATTATGGAGATAAAAATCAATGTGAGTTGTACTATGGCTCCAGACAGATTGTAAGGTGCTATAATACGCTCCTCCATCTCGGCCCATATATATATGCCAGACAGTGGATGCTTAGACAGTGCATACAGGGGTGTAACGATCGGAGAGGACATGACCGGGCTTGGGGGTGGAAGAGGCCTTCTGGGCACCAGTACCTGCTTCAGCTGGACGTTCATCCTCAGGTCCCTGCACAGCAATATAAGCTGCCGGGCAATCAGAAGCCAGCAGCTGACGTTGACATTCCTGTGACAGGGGGTGCATGGTAGTGATGTTATGCGCTGCCCGTCGCTTATACACCAAAGTCAGCTGCTGGCTTCTGAAGAGGACATCGTATGGTGTGGGAGAGAAGGGTAGGCGAGAAGAATAATTGTGGTGTTTTTTCTGTATGCATAAAAAAAAAAAAAAAAAAGCGGCAGAGTCAGGGACACGTACACCAGGATTGGGGGGACACGTACACCAGGATTGGGGGGGACACGTACACCAGGATTGGGGGGGACACGTACACCAGGATTGGGGGGACACGTACACCAGGATTGGGGGAACACGTACACCAGGATTGGGGGGACACGTACACCAGGATTGGGGGGACACGTACACCAGGATTGGGGGGACACGTACACCAGGATTGGGGGGGACACGTACACCAGGATTGGGGGGACACGTACACCAGGATTGGGGGGACACGTACACCAGGATTGGGGGGACACGTACACCAGGATTGGGGGGACACGTACACCAGGATTGGGGGGGACACGTACACCAGGATTGGGGGGGACACGTACACCAGGATTGGGGGGGACACGTACACCAGGATTGGGGGGGACACGTACACCAGGATTGGGGGGACACGTACACCAGGATTGGGGGGACACGTACACCAGGATTGGGGGGACACGTACACCAGGATTGGGGGGGACACGTACACCAGGATTGGGGGGGACACGTACACCAGGATTGGGGGGGACACGTACACCAGGATTGGGGGGGACACGTACACCAGGATTGGGGGGGACACGTACACCAGGATTGGGGGGGGACACGTACACCAGGATTGGGGGGGGACACGTACACCAGGATTGGGGGGGGACACGTACACCAGGATTGGGGGGGGACACGTACACCAGGATTGGGGGAACACGTACACCAGGATTGGGGGAACACGTACACCAGGATTGGGGGAACACGTACACCAGGATTGGGGGAACACGTACACCAGGATTGGGGGAACACGTACACCAGGATTGGGGACATATATACTAAGACGGGCCACATGGATAGCATGATGGGGGACATATATACCAGCATGGGCCCAGGACAGGGCACATTTATACCAAGATAGGAGACATATATACCAGGTTGGGAGTCTTATATACCAGGATGGGGACATATAGTATATCACAAAAGTGAACACAACCCTCACATTTTTGTAAATATTTTATTCTTTTTATGGGACAACACTGAATATATGACACTTTGATACAATGTAACAGTCAGTGTAAATTTGCCCTCTAAATAATTCAACACTCATTAATATCTAAACCGCTAGCAATAAAAGTGAGTACACCCCTAAGTGAAAATGGACAAATTGTGCCCAAAGTGTTAGGCTATGTGCCCACGCTGCGGAAAATGCGCGGATTTTGCCGCAGATTTCTCGCGGAAAAGCCGCGGATTTCCCGAAAATCTGCAGCACAGCTACTTCCCATCCATTTCTATGGCATTTTCGAAATGCTGTGTCCACGCTGCGGATTTTTCCGCAGCGGAAATCGTGCGGATTTTCGTCCGGAAAAATCTGCAACATGTCAATTATTGTTGCGGATTTTCACCCGGATTTTGGCTTTAAAATTGGGGGGAAAAAAAAATCCGCACCAAAATCCGCATCAAATCCGCGGTAAACCCGCACCTTTGAAAAGGTGCGGATTTTGCGGGAAAGCTGCGGATTTTGATGCAGAAAAATCTGCAGCTACATTCTCCCGTGGACACATAGCCTTAATATTTTGTGTGGCCACCATTATTTTCAAGCACTGCCTTAACTCTCATAAGCATGATGTTCACCAGAGCTTCACAGGAGCTGCTGAATTCCTCTTCTATTCCTCCATGACGTTATCATGTAGCTGGTGGATGATGGAGACCTTGTGCTCCTTCACCTTCTATATGAGGATGTCCCACTGATGCTCAATAAGGTTTAGGTCTGGAGACATGCTTGGCCAGTCCAGCACCTTTACCCTCAGTTTCTTTAGCAAGACAGTGGTCGTCTTGGAGGTTGTTATATTGGAATAGCGCCTGTGGCCCAGTTTCCAAACGGAGGAGATCATGTTGTGCTTATGTATGTTGGCATTCATGGTTCCCTCTTTAAACTGTAGCTCCTCACAACCGCAGCACTCATACATCCCCAAACCATGACACTCCCATCACCATGCAAGACACACTTGTCTTTGTGCTCCTCACCTGGTTGCCACCACACACGCTTGACACCCTCTGAACCAAATAAGTTTATCTCGGCCTCATCAGACCACGGGACATGGTTCCAGTAATCCATGTCCTTCATCTGCTTGTCTTCAACAAACAGTTTGCGGGCTTTCTTGTACATCATCTTTAGAAGAGAATTCCTTCTGGGAAGACAGTCACGCATGGTCTGAGCACTGACAGGCTGACTCCCCCCACCACCACCACTTTACCTCTGCAGCAATTCTGCCAGCACTCTTATGTCTGTTTTGAAAAGACAGCCTCTGAATATAACACTGAACATGTGCACTCAACTTTGATAGAACCTGTCTTGTTAAACCGCTGTATGGTCTTGGCCACTGTGCTGCATCTCAGTTTCAGGGTGTTGGCAATCTTCTTATAGCCTACGCCAACTTTATGTAGAGCAACAATTCTTTTTTTTAGATCCTCAGAGAATTCTTTGCCATGAGGTGGTGTGTTTAACTTCTAAAGATCAGTATGAGGCAGAGTGTCAGCGATAACACCAAATTTAACACACCTGCTCCCTATTCACACCTGAGACCTTGTAACACTAATGAGTCACATGACACTGGGGAGGAAAAATGGCTAATTGGGCACAATTAGGCCATTTTCACTTAGGGGGTGTACTCCTTTTTGTTGCCAGCAGTGTAGACATTAATGGCCTTCTTTAGAAGGCACACCAAATTTACACTATTATACAAGCTGTACACTGACTATATTGCATTGAATCAAAGTGTCATATCTTCAGTGTTGTCCCAAGAAAAGCTATAATATAATATTTAAAAAAATGTGAGGGATGTACTCACTTTCGTGATATACTGAATATACAATAATGGGCCACATCTATAGAAGAATGGGTGACATATGTATCAGGATGGAGGTAATATATACCAAGATGGGCCACATCTAATCCCATTACTACATAAATAATCCTAAATCCTTACAAGATTTAGAATGCTACAAGGGTAAAGACGTGTGATCAACATGCGTGGGAGGGTCCAAATTTTGCACTAGGGCCCCCCCGGACTCTAGTTACGCCACTGAGTGTATAAATAAGTTTAGCTTACCATCCTCTGTCTCTTGCCACACAATGCCTTCTAAATTAACACTGGTGCCTGGTTCGCAAGGTCCAAGACATTCAGGCTCAGTAGCGAGAGCCACATCACTGGTGTTGACGCCCACAGATCTTGTTCGCACCATGATCTGCTCACAGGGAGATGATATGTCATTGTTGACCATGGGGACAAGCAGATGCAGAGGTAGTCCAGAAGATGCACAAACCGCGGATTCCATCTGCAGGGGAGGAGGCGAGAAACAATGTCAGTTTTACAGCAGGGTCAAAAGTCAATCCACAAACTGCATATTTATTGAAAAACTGTATTCAAGAAATAATTTTAAATTTACAGCCACCCCAATAGGAAAGAATAGTGATGATGGAGCCTGCAGGCCTAATGTCCTGATTGATAAACCTCTTGGCCGGTCTGATTCATTGTGTGTGTGTGTGTGTGTGTGTGTGTGTGTGTGTGTGTGTGTGTGTGTGTGTGTGTGTGTGTGTGTGTGTGTGTGTGTGTGTGTGTGTGATCTGTTACCAGGTTTTTGCCAGTTAATTTGAAAGCAAAAGAATGTAACATTTCAGCTACATATCTCTTACTGGGCTACCTATCACTGTTTTATCAGTAGAAGATTATCATTAGAGGAATAGAACACCTGCTGCCATGCAGTCCTCCATGTTCATGAGCTCTGTATAATATCGTCCCCACCACTGATTAGCAGCTTTCTGCCTATGCATAGAGTAAGCAAAAAGCTGCCAATCAGTGCTGGGGGTGGAGTTATACTGAGCTCAGCATTCAGAGAACTGCTAGATCTGCAACAGATTTGATCAAAACTACAATATGCTTGCTCACTAAATGACACATTGAAGGAATCCATCATGCTCCTCTAAGGCTGCTTTCACACATCCGGTTTTTGCAGTGCGGCTCAATACCTATGCAACGGATGTGGCAAAAAAAAAAAATGGATCCGTTGCAAAAGTTTTTCAATGCGGCCCGTCCGTTTTTTTGACGGATGCGGCTTGATACTGAGCATGCGCAGTGCAAAAAACCGCATCCGGCCGCCGGATGCGGTTTTTGCTGCAGGACGCCGCATCCGGCATCCATAGGCTTGCATTGTAAATCGCGCCGGATCCGGTGCAATGCGTTTTTTTCGCCGCACAAAAAACGTGCCAGGCAACGTTCCATCCGGTCGCCGCATGGGCTAAATATGCCGCATCTGGCAAAAACCGGACACAACGCAAGGCCATGCGGCACAATACGGCGCTAATGCAAGTCTATGCGGTAAAAACCGCAACCGGCGGCAAAAAAACCCAAACAGTTGCGTTTTTTCTGCAAAGCGCCGTATTGTGCCGCACGGCAAAAAACGGATGTGTGAAAGCAGCCTAAGAAGGGGTAACAAAAACACTAAAATTCCCTTAAGATCACTTTTTCATCTGTTTTGTGGTATTCATAGATGTCATGTGCAAAATTCTTCAAAATGGCACGTGGTTTATGAATTTTGTACAAATATGGGGGAAAAAAGCTTTATATTTTCGATCAATCGGTTTCTGCTTTTTCACAATGATAAATAAGCTGAAAACATCTGGAGACCTTAAACTCTGTTTGCAATGGTGAATACAAAAACATCAAAAACAAGCAAGCAAATAAAACAGACTTAAAAACAAACAAAAAAAAGGCGCAAATTAAAAGATTTACGCGTGAATGAAAAACAGGTGAAAAACACCAAAATGTAGACAATAAAAGGTGCTAATGCAATAAAGAATTGGGCCCCTAATATCTTACTGATAGCTTAATGCCTCACCTATGATCCCATGACCCTGTTTATCGGTTCATAATGGCCGTAAGCGTTCACGATGTCCTGAAATTGATGGAGAGGTGGTACAAGTGCACAAATCTTTTTACTATGAAGTATCCGGTGTGAACTGCGAATTTACATGCGGCAGAATCATTAGCCAAGTTTCTGCAGCTGCTTCATTCATCTGAATGGGGTCAAAAAATGTATGTGCTTGTTGCAGAAAAACACACTCACTGAAGAATGGAATGGATTTCCAGTTACAGGAATTTCTGTGAAAAGGATTTTCTCTGAGAAACAATATAAATGAATTGGCAGTGACATTGCAGCGCTAGATATAAACGGAGGCAGCCGGGTCTCTTATTTCAGATGCTCTCCCCATAATGTTGGATTTTCTAAAGCTTATCTAGCCTTTAAGGCTATGTGCGCACTTACCGGATTTTGCCGCGGATTTTCCGCGGATTTGCTGCATGTTTCGCTGCAGAAAATGTTCATAACATCTCTGCAGTGAATCACCAGCAAATCCTATGGAGAAAAAAAATCCTGTGCGCACTAGGCGGAATTTGACAGCTGCATGTTTTGCTGCGGGAATCCCGCAGCAAAAACAAGTGCATGTCACTTCTTTTCCGCACATCGCTGCGGGATTTCACTCCATTGACTCCAATGTTATTCATGAAATCCCGCAGGGAATAACGCAGGCAGCAAATTCTGTGCGGTTCACTGCGTTTTCCTGCGTTATTCCCTGCGGTATTTCGCGGTTTACCTGCGGTAATGTACATCGCTTGTCTGCGGTTTTGCAGGGAAGTGATGTCATTACAGGAAGAGGAAGCCGTGCAGAGTAAACACACACATCACACACACATAGACATCACAGACATAGACACATAGAACACACATAAAAAGAAAACGGAAATATAGAAAAAAAAAAAAAAAGAACGTGGGCTCCGCTGCATATTTACCTTCCAGCCGAGGTAAGCACACAGCGGCGGCCCGGTATTCTCAGGCTGGGGAGGAAGAGGGGCAGGGTTAATGTCCCCCGCCTCACTCCCCCTCCCGCAGCCGAGAATATCAGCCGCAGCTGCCCCGGGACTGTCGCATGCATTATGCGGCAATACCGGCGTGTCCCCGGCTCTTCTTGCCACCGTGTAGCAGTGGTGGCAAGGTAATACAAGGGGTTAATGATGGTGGGGGGACCACCGCCATTAACTCCAGGCTTGATCATGGCAGCGTCTATGTGACAGCTGACATGATCAACCCGTAAGTAAAGTGAAAAAAACACAGACACCGAAAAATCCTTTATTTTAAATAAAACAAACAAGCCTCGTTCACCATTTTATTAACCCCTCCCGCACCAAAGCTCCGGCGTAATCCACAGGTCCGACGTCCTGCGCTGCTTCCATCCAGCCGCGACTAACACACAGCGCTGAATGAAAGCAGCAGACAGCAGAGGTCATTACCGGTCATTTCCCACGGCCGGTAATGTGAACTCACTGCCGACCGTGGGAAATGCAGCGATCTGTCCTCTATCTATCTATCCCTCTATCTGTCTGTCTATCTATCCCTCTATCTATTCTTCTGTCTATCTACTATCTCAGAATTAAATGACTTTTTTTTTTTTCTTCAATGTGCTTTATTTCATTGAATGCAATAAAGCACATCCCAACCCGCACGCTGCAATACCGCGAATAATACCGCGGTAAAACCGCAGCAAACCGCGGCAAACCGCATGCGGTTTTCCGCGTTTTTTTTACCGTGGGTGCGGTAATCTTTGAGGCCATGCGGAATTTTCACAAGAAAATTCCATTTCCCAGTGCGCACATAGCCTAAAGGGGTTTTCTGCGTTTGGAGATGGAGTTTTCTGGCTGCAGAGAATCCGTTCTGGTAGTGAGCTTGTAAACCAAGTTACTCGTCTAGCAAAGCAAGATTTCCCATAGGAAATCATTGCAATGCAGACAATTCGTTCCACAATTTGTTCACTGTCCCATCCTGGTCCCCTATTGTGCCATTCCACACACGCACACACACATATTATGCTCACCTTACCTTCCGTTCCATCACCGGCCTCATGGTACTTTTAGTCCGCAGGTACAGGATGTGTATCGGGTAACCATCGCGACCGATGCCGGACGTCAAGGGCATGAGTCACTTGCCTCTGATTGGCCAGCGTGCTGCCTTTGAGTAGCGGCTGACAGCAGAAGTTCCTCCCTCGTCGTAATGGTTAATCAATACAGATCCTGCAGCGGCGAACTACAAGAACCAGAAGGCCGGCGATGGAACGGAAGGTAAGGTGAGCATATGCGTGTGCGTGTTTGTGCGGAGTGCAAGAGTGGGTCAGAGCGCGGTGGAAGTACAGAACCGGAAGTGTGTGCGGTGAGTATTTTGCCCGTACGGCAAAGCTGGCTCGTAAACTGAGTTACAAATTTACAGCAAGCTTTCCTCATATAGCAAAATACTCGCAAACCGGGTTATTCGCTAACCGAGGTTCCACTGTATATACCGTATTTTTCGGACTATAAAACGCACCAGACCATAAGACGCACCCTGGCTTTAGAGGAGGAAAAAAGGAAAATAAAATTTTAAGCAAAAAATGTGGTCATGACCCACTGTTATGGAGCGAGGATCTGCTGCTGACACTGTTATGGGGGTACTGTCCCCAAATTCTCTAATAAGGTACCCTATCCTGGTAATGATCCTAATGCCTTGTATATTACCCCCATCCTTGTATATATGTCCCTCATCCTGGTATAGCCCCATCCTGATAAATACCCCCATCCTGCTATATACCCCGTCCGGGTATAGCCCCCATCCTGCCATATACCCCCATCCTACTATATACCCCCATCTTGATATATACCCCCATCCTGATATATACGCCCATCCTGCTATATGCCCTGTATCCTGTGGCACAGAAAAAAAACAAAACGTTTATACTCACCTTTCCTCCCTCGAGCAGCATCGCTTGTCTTCCTGTCTGTGTCAGCAGCAGCACCGCTGACCTGTGTGGAGGCGGTCACCGCTCCCTGCAGCATCGCGATGACCTCCTGCCGGCCGCTGATGTGTGTGGAGATGGAGAACGGTGCACACAGGGATGACATCATCGCTGTTCTCACCGCTCTCGACACACATCAGCGGGTCGGCAGACAGGAGGACATCGCGATGCTGCAGGGAACAGTACTTATTCACTGCTCCCCGTGCTGATGATGATGCGTGTGGGGCAGTGAATATAGCCGCACATGATCACTCCAGGCTGTAGTTGCCAGAGGTGATCATACGGGCCAGCTCTTTACTATGCGCGCACCCCACGCCCATCATCCCGCCCACCTGTCAGTGCCGGCTTCAGCGCTGAGAGATGATGGGTGGGAGGATGCATGCATATGAAATGAGTGGGCCCACATTGTCACGGCAGGCGCTGTTACAGCCTGTGCATGCCACTGATGACCCGCTCCACCGCAGCACCTTAATTCCCCGCAGCCCTACATTCAGACTATAAGACGCACCCCCCACTTTCCCCCAATATTTGGGGGAAAAAAGTGCGTTTTATAGTCCGAAAAATAAGGTACATACACAAACAGCTCTGGCAAAAATTAAGAGACCACTGCAAATTTTCAGTTTTCTGATTTTTCTCTTTATAGGTATACTTTTGAGTAGAATGTTAATTGTTCCTTTATTCTATAAACTACTGACAACGTCTCCGAATTTCCAAGCAATAAATTTTGTATTTATTTTCTGAAAATGAAAAATGGTCAAAATAACAAAAAAATACATTGATTTCAGACCTCACATAACGCAAAGAAAACAAGTTCATAATCATTTACAAACAACAATACTAATAATGTTTTAACTCAGGAAGAGTTAAGAAATCAATATTTTGTGGAATAACTATGATTTTTAATCACAGCTTTCATGCGTCTTGGCATGCTTTCCACCAGTCTTTCACACTGCTTTTGGGTGACCTTATGCCACTCCTGGTGAAAAAAATTAAGCAGCTCTTCTTTGTTTGATGGCTTGTGACTATCCATCTTCCTTTTGATTACATTTCAGAGGTTTTCAATGGGGTTCAGGTCTGGAGATTGCGTTGGACATGACAAGGTTTTGATGTGGTGGTCCTTCATCCACACATTGACCTAGATGAGTGGCATAGCGCATTGTCCTGCTGGAAAAAAAACTGTCCTCAGAGTTGGGGAACATTGCCTGAGCAGAAGGAAGCAACTGTTTTTCCATGATAACCTTGTATGCGGCTTGATTCATACGTCCTTCACAAAGTTTAATCTGCTTAATTCTAGCCGACCCCCGGAAGAAGGATCAATACGAAACCTATAGGTCGGGGCTCATCCCCCATCCCACACTCAGGTATGTTAGTCTGCTTAGTATTGTGACCTTACAAATCTTTTGTACACTGTTACATGGCTTATTGAATTTACTATATGGTCACGGTGGGACATTGTGTGTTTATCAGCACATTTCTATCTCTGGAACACCTCTGTCCTTTCGCGGGCAGCTGTCAGCTGGGCTGTCATTAGTGTCGGCTTATTTCAGAGCGGACTTACATGCCTATGTGGTATGAGGGCGCCATCTGCTGGTGTTTACCGTTTATTTCATGACTTTTACATTTCTATGTATTTTTTGTATTTGCTAAAATGCCTTTATTATATCTAGTAAAACTATTTGTACCTTTTGTAATCGAGCTGTTGTACAGAATTTTCTTTTCTTTTCATCTTCATTTCTGTATATGGCTTTTTCCATATTGAAAAAATGACACGGTTATGTCCGTGTCTGTTGGTATCATTCACTTAATTCCAGCCATTCCTTAACCGATCCTCCACTAAATTTCACAGTGGGTGGAAGACACTGTGGCTTCTACACCTCTCTAGGTCTCTGTCTAACCATTAGACAACCAGGTGTTTGGCAAAGCTGAAATTAGACTCATCAGAGAAGATTACCGTACTCCAGTCCTCGATGGTCGAATCCTTATGGTTTTTGCCAAACTTCAGTCTGGCTCTTCTTTGCTTCTCATTGATGAAAGGCTTTTTTCTAGCTTTACATGACTTGAGCCCTGCCTCTAGGAGACTGTTACGAACCGTTATTGCTGTGCACTGCACCCCAGCTTCCATTTCCCATTCCTTTTATAGGTCACTTGAGGTCATCCTGCGGTTGCTGAGTGACATTCGAATAAGATGATGGTTACCCCGGTCAGTGGAGAGTCACTTTCGCCCTCTGCCAGTCTGTACTCTGGTTGGAATTAAACTGACACTGGAATGGAATGACTGTCAGACATGTGGAGAATTTTTATAAAAATGTGCATTGGTCTTTTAATTTTTGCCAGAGCTATATATATAAACAACAATTGGGCTTTACTCACCCTCCCTGGGCTAGACCGTCATGTCAGCAGTCAGTCAATAATGACATCAGCAATACAGCACAGAGCAGACACTGGGTGCAGTATCGCGACGCAGTCTGGACCCAGGGAGGGCGAGTAAAGGGCAAAGATTTTTTTTTTTTTTTTTTTAAAAAAACAAAAACTGAAGCCGGGAAACTTTTTTTTTTTAAAGCCTAAGGCTAAGTTCACATTTCCGTTGATTTGTATCAGTCACATGCGTCGCTTGACGCATGTGACTGATGCGCTGTTCAACGCTGTACAACGGATGACAAAGAACAGAATTCTTTGTCGGATTCCGTTGTGTGCGGGGGGCGGAGTTCTGGGGCAGAGCCGAGCGGGGGGCGGGGCCAGGCGCTGAGGATGTCAGTGGAAGTGCTGCGGTCTGCATGGCTGGGGACAGGTGAGTGTATCTGTGAGTGAGTGAGTGTGTGTATGTGCATGTATGTATGTATGTATGTATGTATGTGCACATGCAAAGTGCGGGAGGGGGCGGAGCCGAGCGGGGGGCGGGGCCAGGCGCTGAGGATGTCAGTGGAAGTGCTGCGGTCTGCATGGCTGGGGACAGGTGAGTGTATCTGTGAGTGAGTGAGTGTGTGTATGTGCATGTATGTATGTATGTATGTATGTATGTATGTATGTGTGTGCACATGCAAAGTGCGGGAGGGGGCGGAGCCGAGCGGGGGGCGGGGCCAGGCGCTGAGGATGTCAGTGGAAGTGCTGCGGTCTGCATGGCTGGGGACAGGTGAGTGTATCTGTGAGTGAGTGAGTGTGTGTATGTGCATGTATGTATGTATGTATGTATGTATGTGTGTGCACATGCAAAGTGCGGGAGGGGGCGGAGCCGAGCGGGGGGTGGGGCCAGGCGCTGAGGATGTCAGTGGAAGTGCTGCGGTCTGCATGGCTGGGGACAGGTGAGTGTATCTGTGAGTGAGTGTGTGTATGTGCATGTATGTATGTATGTATGTATGTGTGTGCACATGCAAAGTGCGGGAGGGGGCGGAGCCGAGCGGGGGGCGGGGCCAGGCGCTGAGGATGTCAGTAGAAGTGCTGCGGTCTGCATGGCTGGGGACAGGTGAGTGTATGTGTGAGTGAGTGTGTGTATGTGCATGTATGTATGTATGTATGTATGTGTGTGTGTGTGTGCACATGCAAAGTGCGGGAGGGGGCGGAGCCGAGCAGGGGGCGGGGCCAGACGAGGGTGTCAGTGCTTGTCTGCATGGCTGGGGACAGGTGTGTGTGTGTGTGTACATACATGTGCGGAGTGCGGGAGTGGGCGGGGCCGAGCGGGGAAGTGTCGGTCTCCCTGCACACGTAACCAGCCTAAATATCGGGTAACAGCAAAGCACCCGATGTTTACCTTGGTTACCCGATATTTACCTTGGTTACGGGCCTACACCGCTTAGCGCTGGCTCCTTGCACCGTAACCAGGGTAAATATCGGGTAACCAACCAAAGCTGGTGACGTGTGCAGGGAGCCAGAGAGCATGCGCAGCGAAATCCGACGGATCTCGCTGCTCAAAAAACGTTACATGCTGCGTTCCTCCCGCCCGGCGGTCAGTCGTTCCACGACTGATCAGTCGGGCGGAGGGTGCAACGCAGCATCATCAGTCACAATCCGCTGCTCATACAAGTCTATGGGAGCAGCGGAATCCGCTAAACGGATTCCGCTGTTTACAAGAGCAGCGGATTGTGACTGATAGATTTTAGCGGAAATGTGAACTTAGCCTTAGGATAGCACATCAGTAATAATAGGATTACAACCCTAGGCTGATCAGGGGGTCACAATGCTTGTGCTACTGCTACAGCATCTTCAATGTTTACTTGTTATTACCTGGCGTGATAAGTATTGGAGCCCCACCAATCTTATAACTGAGAGTCCGTTAAAGCTGGGTTTACACACTGAAACTTTCTAGCGATCCCACAAGCGATCCCAACCTGGCCGGGATCGCTACAAAGTCTCCGGTGAGCTGTCAAACAGGCAAACCTGGCCAACGACGCAACAGCGATCCGGACCTGCAGAGCGACCTAGCTGGTTGTTGGGGACGTTGTAAAGCAGCTTTTTGAAAGGGAAGTCGCTGTAAAGTCCCCTTTACACACTGAGACTTTCTAGTGATCATGCTGCACAGCGGGAAACAAAGGACCTAAGAATGGTCCTGAACGATTTGTAGCGATCAGCAACTTCACAGCAGGGGCCAGGTCTCTCATGTGTTTCACACACTGCAATGTCGCTGGGGAGGTCGCTGTAACGTCACAAAACCGGTGACGTTACAGCGATGTCGTTTGCGATGTTGCAGTGTGTAAAGCCACCTTAATTCTAAAAGTTTCAATAACCACTTAAAAATGTCCTAGATGTCCATATTTAATTTTAAACTGAAATAAGTGGATTTATGGCCAAAAAATCCCTTTTGAATTTGGGCTTCATTTAACATTTAGCAATTTTTACTGTCTGTAGCCTCTGTGTTGCACTGAGTATTGCAGAATGAGTTATCTGAGAATCCATCAGCCAGCTTGTTCTTGTGGTAGACTTTATAGCTCTTTGGCTAACGTCACACTTTAGCGACGCTCCAGCGATCCCACCTCGTCAGGATCACTGGTGCGCCGCTACATGGTCGCTGGTGAGCTGTCAATCAGGCAGATCTCACCAGCGACCAGCCAGCAGTGACGTGCAAGTGATGCTGCGCTTGGTAACTAAGGTAAAGCACTTCGCTTGGTTACCCGATATTTACCTTGGTTACCAGCGCACACCGCTTAGCGCTGGCTCCCAGCACTCCTAGCCAGAGTACACATCGGGTTAATAAGCAAACCGCTTTGCTTATTTACCCGATGTGTACTCCGACTATGTGTGCAGGGAGCCGGCACTGGCAGCCTGAGAGTGGCGGACCTAGTAACCAAGGTAAATATCGGGTAACCAAGCAAAGCGCTTCGCTTGGTTACCAGATATTTACCTTGATTACAGCTTACCACAGGCTGTCAGACGCCGGCTCCCTGCTCCCTGCACATTCAGATCGTTGCTCTCTGTGTGCTTCACAGCGGGAGAGCAACGTCCAAAAAATGAACCAGAACTGTGTGTAACGAGCAGCGATCTCACAGCAGGGGCCAGATCGCTGCTCAGTGTCACACACAGCGAGATCGCTAATGAGGTCACTGCTGCGTCACAAAAACCGTGACTCAGCAGCGATCTCGCTATGTGAGAAGTACCCCTTATCCTTGTTCTGAGCTCCTCTCAGCAGTTTTATGACCACACGAAAGTAGAGCTAAATTTTTAAGGTCATAAAATGGCTGAGAGGATCGCATAAGGACAATGATAAATCCCTGAGTCAGAACCAGCTGGCTGACAGACTCTCAGTTAGGCTACATGCGCACGCTGCTTTTTTTCCTGCTTTTTTGGCTGCAGTTTTGTCAGCAGAACTTTCTGACACTTGACTTCCCAGCAAAGTCTATGAGAAGTCAGATTTGTCATGCGCACATTGCAGTTTATTTGTCAGCATTTTTTTTGTCAAAAGTTTGTGACAAAAAAAATGCAGCATGTTCATTCTTCCTGCGTTTTTGTCAACATTTGTCACCCATTGAAAACAATGAGGGCATCAAAAACGCAGGAAAAATGCATGCTAATCAAAAGTGGTGCATTTTACCTGCCTTTTACCTGCGTTTTTGGTACCAAAAACGCAGGTGATTTGTCAGGAAGTGAGGTCAGGCAAGTGGTCCCGTCCTCCACGTGTTCCCCGAAGTACCGCTGTCCCCAGGGGAGATGATGTGGAGGACGGGACTATCAGCAGCGGCAGCGAGAGGGGGATGGACATTGGCAGCTGAAAACATTGATTTTTCCCTCTCGCTGCTGCTGCCGCTGATAGTCCCGTCCTCCACGTGTTCCCCGAAGTACCGCTGTCCCCAGCGTGCACGCACAGGGGAGATGATGTGGAGGACGGGACTATCAGCAGCGGCGGCAGCTAGAGGGAAAAATCAATGTTTTCAGCTGCCAACGTCCATCCCCCTCTCGCTGCCGCCGCCGCTGATAGTCCCGTCCTCCACGTGTTCCCCGAAGTACCGCTGTCCCCAGCGTGCATGCACAGGGGAGATGATGGACCCCTCTCACTGCCACCGCCGCCGCTGAAAGTCCCGTCCTCCACGCTCCTGTCGTCAGCTCCACGCTCCTGTCGTCAGCTCCACGCAGTAGCGCGATCAGCTGAGCTGTCACTGAGGTTACTCGCGGCCACCGCTGTATTCAGCGGTGGCCGCGGGTAGCCTCGGTGACAGCTCAGCTGATCGCGCGGCTGTCTTCATTAGCTGCATGGAGGTGACCGGAGCGGCGGTGTCTGCTGCTTCTCCGGTCACCTGCATGCAGCAGAGCTGGATGCGACGCTGGAGCATGCTGGATTACGCCGGACATGGAGGGCTTTGTCGGGGTTAATAAATTGGTAATGAGGGAATGTGTTTGTGTTTTTTATTTCTATTAAAGGATTTTTCGGGCGTGTGTGTTTATTTACTGTAATTTACAGATTAATCATGGAGGGTGTCTCAGACGCCTGACATGATTAATCTAGGACTTATTGGCAGCTATGGGCTGCCAATAACTCCTTATTACCCCGATTTGCCAACGCACCAGGGCAAATCGGGAAGAGCCGGGTACAGTCCCAGAACTGTCGCATCTAATGGATGCGGCCATTCTGGGCGGCTGCTGACTGATATTGTTAGGCTGGGGGGCTCCCCATAACGTGGGGCTCCCCATCCTGAGAATACCAGCCTTCAGCCGTATGGCTTTATCTGGCTGGCATTAAAATTGGGGGGGACCGCACGCCATTTTTTTTAAATTATTTATTTATTTCTAAAAATTTTTTTTCAATTCAACAAGCTTTAGGACTTGTTTGAACTGAAAAATACATGAAACAATTGTTGACAAAACTGCAGCCAAAAACGCACCAAAAAAGCAGCAAAAATGCACCAAAAAAGCACCTACATTTTTTGTGACATTTCCAGGCTCTCTCTGACAAGGTGCAGTTTTGGCTGCAGTTTGTGAACACGAAAAAGAAGCAGCGTGCGCATGTAGCCTTAAATCGTTCTGAAGCCGGCAATGGTGCAAGAGAGATCGCTACTGAAGGTAAAGTGTGCTAAACTGGTAAAAAGAAACAGCAAAAATTATTTTTTCGGGGGGTTGGGGGGACAGAAATGCATTTCAGTTTAAGAAAAAAAAAAGGAAAAAAAGAAATGCCCCCCAAAGGCGTCCACGTTTTATTAGACAGGGAGTTGTATGTTGGCATGTGGCACGAAGAAGAGGAACAGCATGAATGCAGAGCAGATCCACAGCTAGAACACAAAAAGACGGTGATTACAGCAGGTCGGCTAATTAGCCAGCAGCACACTATAATTACCGAAGCTGCTCTTTCCCCTATTAGCTGGCGAATGGGGCAGGAGATAAAAGTTTTCCTGAGCCAGCAAACAAAATGATGGTTACCAGGAAGACATTTCTCTCAGAGGGGAAGGTTCACATCGGAGACCTCACACACACAAGGTCAATTTCAGGATCTCAGACTATAATGAATATATGTAGATAAAAAGACTGAACCAGAACATGACATAAAATGACAAAAAAAAAGAGACAGCTGCACTCTTATGGTTTTCATGTTTTAGCATTTCAGAGTGCAACTGTCTTTTTTTTGTCATTTTGTGTCACGTTCAGTTATGCACCTGTTCACATTGCAGTTTTGGGAGTGCCGTCAGTCTTTTTGTCTAGAATAATGGGGGTCATGCCTTCTGACCGTGCACCCCTCCCCCACTAGCCACAGGTGATTTTATCCTATATAGCAGGTTCCTACTTGCCCGTACACAAAGTTTTTAAACCCAGACTCTTCAGTTCAGAGTAGGTACCCAGTATAAGGTACGCCTTGATGTGGCTACTGGGCAGATGTGAAAATGGCCATTTTTCTATGGTAAATATCTCCTTTTTCCTAGATTTTCTTTAGCAGTAATGCAGGTCCATGTTCACACATTCATGGTTTTCATGGTTTAGTATTTCAGAGTACAACTGTCTCTTTATTTGTCATATGATGAATACATGCCCATTTGCACAGAAAATATAGTCCCTAATTATGAAGACTGTTGGGGGTTTCACTACTCACTTAATGAGGACATTTTACCATTTTTATTTATTTTTAGAAAATTAGTACACCCTTAAATTGATGGAACGTTTTTTATTCCGAGTCCCTCCTCTCCTAATGGTGCAAATTTTCCCTTCAACCAACTGGGTGTATACCACAGGAAGGAAAACTTCCAGAACCAGTGACACCAGCTGGGGGAACTGCTAGGTTTAAATAAAAGAATCCAGAGAAAGGGGCTGGTGCCATTACTTACAGCCTGCACAGGTAATAATAGCTGCTGGTAGAGGCGCATGTGACCAAAAGTCCATCAGTCTCCTCCCATTGAAATATGGAAAGCAGTTTTCAGTTGGAGGCCGATGGATGGATCCGGTCACATGATCCTCCACCAGCAGACATTTTGTGGCCATAAGAGCTGTGAGGAAGGCCAGGTGGAGCAATGACCAGGTTGTATACAGCGTGCGCTATGGACAGACATCTGCCTGTGTAAATGCACCTAAGGCCGGAGTCAAACTTGTGAGTGCCTCGCGTGTAGCTCGCGTGAGTCTTTCATCACTCGGCATGGCCGCACACTCCCCTGACAGGAGCATCTCAGCTGCATAGAGATACATACAACCAACCCGCTCCTGTCAGGGGAGTGTGCGGCCATGCCGAGTGATGAAAGACTCACGCGTGCTACACGCGAGGCACTCGCAAGTTTGACTCTGGCCTTAGAGGAGTTATCCAGGGGTAAAGAGGGGAGAAAAAAAAGTCTGCTCTCCCTCAGAGACAGTGCCACCCAACCATGGATGGTGCGTGGTATTGCAGGTCAGCGCCATCCACTTCAATACAGCTGAGCTGCAATTCAGCGTTTTAGTGACGTCTTTGGACAGATTTGCAAAAACGTCTTGACTGTCCCAGTCTTCTGACTGAGGCTAGCAGAAATAACCCCATTCAGAAGATAGAAATGATTGTTATAAGAAGAAATTTTAGTCAAAAACACGTCGTGTGTGAATTTACCCTTATATCATATCCAGTCGCTATACCATAATATGACGCAAGGCCCAGGGGCCAAATCCAGCCCGTCACATCATTTTATGATAGCTTTATCACTTTATGATGTGATAACGTCCAACAGAAAAAAAGTAGTCTATGTATTTTAAAATGTTCTGCCAGTTTGTAGTGAGCATGTGCTAAAGAAGGCTGCCGTGCAGTACAAAAGGCAGACACTAGAATGTATGGGCTCCTGGCAGGTGTGACGTCATGTCTCTCAAGTGTTGTCGATGTCACTTAAGGTCGGGAGCACAGTGCACTATTCTGCGGAGGTTCTCCAGTGAGATGTGTCACCGCATCAATGACAAGCTGCAGGAGAAAAAAGGCAAAGGATGCTGGGGGAGGGGGGGTATATATACTGCTGTGGGTATGCCTGTGGTGGGCTTTTGGGAGGGGGAGGGGGGTCTATAATGCCTTTGGTGGCGTTTAGGTGGGTCTATAATGCTGTGGGGATGCAGGTGTGCTGGCAGAACTTCTATGTTGAGATTTTTTTATGGGGGGGGCATGGTGATGCTGAAGGGCAGGGATAGCTGTCATATGGGGCCACACAGGGATTACTGCGATCCCCTCGCATGACACTCGGCTCACGCTGGCAGTACAGCAGAGCCGAGTGTCATGCGGGTGTCCCTGCAACTGAGGTCCGACCAGACCTCAGCTGCAGAGGGATGGGCCAGCATTGAGGTGGGGCAGGCAGGCGCCGAGCAGGGGTGGGCCAGCACTGAGGAGGGGTGGGCAGGCGCTGACGAGGTGAGGGAGAGATTTATCCCCCTCTCTCCTCCATAGCCGGATATTGCCATTCTCGCACTGCACTCGCAGTACACCGGTGTACCGCGAGTGCAGTGCGAGTTTTCTCTTGCCCCATAGACTTGAATGGGTGCGAGAGAAAGTCTCGCATTACAGTCACAGCATGCTGCGCTTGTTTTCTCGGTCCGATTAGGGCTGAGAAAATAGGCTAATATTGGTCCGAGTGGAATGCGATTTTTTTATCATACTCCACTCGCACCGATTTTCATGCCGTGTGGCTTAGGCCTTACCCTAGAACCCAGGAACAGCTGTCGCATGGCCCTACTACCCAGGGACAGCTGTCGCATGGCCCTACTACCCAGGGACAGCTGTCGCATGGCCCTACTACCCAGGAACAACTGTCGCATGGCCCTACTACCCAGGAACAACTGTCGCATGGCCCTACTACCCAGGAACAACTGTCGCATGGCCCTACTATGCAGGACCAACTGTCGCATGGCCCTACTACCCAGGAACAACTGTCGCATGGCCCTACTACCCAGGAACAGCTGTCGCATGGCCCTACTACCCAGGGACAGCTGTCGCATTGCCCTACTACCCAGGGACAGCTGTCGCATTGCCCTACTACCCAGGGACAGCTGTCGCATTGCGCTACTACCCAGGGACAGCTGTCGCATTGCGCTACTACCCAGGGACAGCTGTCGCATTGCGCTACTACCCAGGGGCAGCTGTCGCATGGCCCTACTACCCAGGGGCAGCTGTCGCATGGCCCTACTACCCAGGAACAACTGTCGCATGGCCCTACTACCCAGGAACAGCTGTCGCATGGCCCTACTACCCAGGGACAGCTGTCGCATGGCCCTACTACCCAGGGACAGCTGTCGCATGGCCCTACTACCCAGGGACAGCTGTCGCTTGGCCCTACTACTCAGGAACAGCTGTCGCATTGGCCCTACTACCCAGGAACAACTGTCGCATGGCCCTACTAACCAGGTACAGCTGTCGCATGGCCCTACTACGCAGGAACAGTTGTCGCATGGCCCTACTACCCAGGAACAGCTGTCGCATTGCGCTACTACCCAGGAACAACTGTCGCATTGCCCTACTACCCAGGGACAGCTGTCGCATGGCCCTACTACCCAGGGGCAGCTGTCGCATGGCCCTACTACCCAGGGGCAGCTGTCGCATGGCCCTACTACCCAGGAACAACTGTCGCATGGCCCTACTACCCAGGAACAGCTGTCGCATGGCCCTACTACCCAGGGACAGCTGTCGCATGGCCCTACTACCCAGGGACAGCTGTCGCTTGGCCCTACTACCCAGGAACAACTGTCGCATGGCCCTACTACCCAGGAACAACTGTCGCATGGCCCTACTACCCAGGAACAACTGTCGCATGGCCCTACTATGCAGGACCAACTGTCGCATGGCCCTACTACCCAGGAACAACTGTCGCATGGCCCTACTACCCAGGAACAGCTGTCGCATGGCCCTACTACCCAGGGACAGCTGTCGCATTGCCCTACTACCCAGGGACAGCTGTCGCATTGCCCTACTACCCAGGGACAGCTGTCGCATTGCGCTACTACCCAGGGACAGCTGTCGCATTGCGCTACTACCCAGGGACAGCTGTCGCATTGCGCTACTACCCAGGGGCAGCTGTCGCATGGCCCTACTACCCAGGGGCAGCTGTCGCATGGCCCTACTACCCAGGAACAACTGTCGCATGGCCCTACTACCCAGGAACAGCTGTCGCATGGCCCTACTACCCAGGGACAGCTGTCGCATGGCCCTACTACCCAGGGACAGCTGTCGCATGGCCCTACTACCCAGGGACAGCTGTCGCTTGGCCCTACTACTCAGGAACAGCTGTCGCATTGGCCCTACTACCCAGGAACAACTGTCGCATGGCCCTACTAACCAGGTACAGCTGTCGCATGGCCCTACTACGCAGGAACAGTTGTCGCATGGCCCTACTACCCAGGAACAGCTGTCGCATTGCGCTACTACCCAGGAACAACTGTCGCATTGCCCTACTACCCAGGGACAGCTGTCGCATGGCCCTACTACCCAGGGGCAGCTGTCGCATGGCCCTACTACCCAGGGGCAGCTGTCGCATGGCCCTACTACCCAGGAACAACTGTCGCATGGCCCTACTACCCAGGAACAGCTGTCGCATGGCCCTACTACCCAGGGACAGCTGTCGCATGGCCCTACTACCCAGGGACAGCTGTCGCTTGGCCCTACTACTCAGGAACAGCTGTCGCATTGGCCCTACTACCCAGGAACAACTGTCGCATGGCCCTACTAACCAGGTACAGCTGTCGCATGGCCCTACTACGCAGGAACAGTTGTCGCATGGCCCTACTACCCAGGAACAGCTGTCGCATTGCGCTACTACCCAGGAACAACTGTCGCATTGCCCTACTACCCAGGGACAGCTGTCGCATGGCCCTACTACCCAGGGACAGCTGTCGCATGTCCCTACTACCCAGGGACAGCTGTCGCATGGCCCTACTACCCAGGGACAGCTGTCGCATGGCCCTACTACCCAGGGACAGCTGTCGCATGGCCCTACTACCCAGGGACAGCTGTTGCATGGCCCTACTACCCAGGGACAGCTGTCACATGGCCCTACTACCCAGGGACAGCTGTCGCATTGCCCTACTAACCAGGGAAAGCTGTCGCATGGCCCTACTACACAGGAACAGCTGTCGCATGGCCCTACTACCCAGGAACAGCTGTCGCATGGCCCTACTACTCATGGACAGCTCTCCTATAACCCCTGACCAGTTTGTGCATTGCTGTCCATGCTCGTACCATGTTGCATGTAGATCTGCATGAGCCCTTACAGTTACTAGTGGCCCTTTGAAAGCAACCATAATGCTGATGTGGCCCTCGGTAAAAAAAACGTTTGACACCCTTGCCATACATGCATATGGACAGCTGCTATAGTATTGATGCATATAGCCATACAAGATGAACACAATCATTTGGCCGCCAGCCACCCCATCAGACATACCATGATATGGTGTTTATGGTGAGAGCAGGAATTAATAACACTAAATGAAGAGCTGAAATAATGGCGTCATGGAAAGCCAAATTTGGACTTGGCATGTTTTTATATATATACACAAATATATATATATATATATATTATAGATATATATATATAAAATTTATTTTATATTCTCTAAACTAGATCTCAGAAAAAAAAAAGCTTTAAATCTGGCATTAAATAAGTAAGTAATAGTAATAGTAAGTAACAGAACTGTCGCGCAGCAAAGAAGAGGTCCTTTAAGAACAGTTCGGCGCTTAGAGAGCACAGCACGGCATAGCACTATATACTAGCAGATATCTATAGATCCTGGGGTGGTGATTTGGGACTGAATTACTGTGTCCGTGTTTAGTAGCGTGTTAGTTCCTTTAGTTTTCACATGGACAAGGGTGTGCAGCCACCTGACAGGCGTAAAAGCCAGAGCGGGAGCCTCCGATGGGGACGCACAGCACTCTTCTCAATAACGGCTCTTAAGCTTGATAGAATTTCGCTGTGAACGCTTATTTTCATGGGGATGTCAAGTGGCAGCACTTCATAGGGATAGAAGCTGCGCCTGCCGGTGGCCGGGAAGAGGTTAACCTGATTTAAGGCACGTCAGTGGTCTCAAGCAGCAAGGCGCTTAATGAACCAAGAGAGGTGGTAATGGAGGTGGCGATAGGGAAGAGTGAATAGTGGGAGGTGGGAGTGCGAAGGCGACGATGGCACAATTAGAATACCTTTTATAATCAGGATTTCTATGGCAGAGATAAAGCCGCTCGGAGGATTTGAACGCAATTATTTCCATACACGCACACTATCTGCATACAAATACATATATAGAATATGATATTTAGAGGTAAATTTGCATAGTAACACGTGCACAGGAGAGGCAGCCTGAGACGCACACACAGACATGTACTCACCTGACACTCACCCCTCCTCCACACAATCCCCCACCGCTCATAATCACACCCCAGCACTACCAACCTCGCACCGCCGCCGAGCCTTTATTTTATCATTACCTGCAGGTAGGGAGGAGACGGTGTGTGCCTAGAGACTGGGGAAGGGGTGGCTAGTAGCCCCTGATCAACACCTACAATTAGAGAGGGCTTGGGAGCAATACCACAGAGATGAGAAAGGAGGAATGAGAGAAACAAAGGAGGAAGGAAACCAATGCCGGGAGAAGCAGAAATAACAAGTGACATTGCTCTCATTGCAACACAACCTAGAACAAAACCTGCCGCACAATATACTTGACTTCTGCCATTGTAATCAGCATGGCAACCATCAGAAATTAGCACATTGGCCTTGAAGGGCTCCGCTGGGAGGATTTCTCTCAATCATTCTCTGGGATGTGTCATTTCTGCTCCTTACACCAGATCACCTACAAATGACTGCTTAAAGACAGCAAAAGTTTCTATATGAAGTATGCACTAGAAATAAGAGAACGGATTTCACTGGAGTCTGTGCAATGACTGACACTACAGCAGCCGAAGAGCAAAACCTAGAAAGGACGGGCGCACAAATGTATATATAACATAGCAGAGAGTTCCAGGGTATTCTCATGGAGCCAAATCAATACTCTCCAGCCAGCTGACTGCTCCTGACTGACAGCTCGGGCCAGTAACATCGCTGCATGGCACGCTGACCTGTGCCCTCTCCGATGCGGCTACTCTATGCGTTCCTCTGCAGCATGGAAAGCCCAATGGAGCTGAAGCTGGCCGGGATCAGGAGCTACCAGTCCTCCAGCGATCCTGACCTGATTCAGTGCAGCACTTACAAGCTCTATTGGAAAGACCATGAATATTCAGCCACCACTGCAGCGTTGGTCAGTAACCTAGGCAACAAACTGGAAACAATAAAAATTAAATTACAAAATATCAGTGCTTGTATTTACAAACACTATCCAATAATGGCCCTCAGTGCAGGCGGGAATAACCCTTTATGGGAACTGAGCAGCCCCAAATACTGACAAAAAAGTGGCCAGATACTGTATATTCCATAGTAAATATGTTCACACAAGCCAACTGGCAAGTATAGTATTTACCTAGGAAATAAGGCAACAACCAGATGTCAGATATTTTGCACTGAGGGAATCCCTTCCAACATAAGGCCATGTGCGCACTAGAAAGTGTCATTTTCTTAAAGGGAACCTGTCATCAGAAATTTAGCTTTAAACCTAAAAGTTTCCCCCTCTGCAGCTCATGGGCTGCATTCTAGCAAGCTTCCTGTACTTTCTGTGCCCCCTTTTAAACCAAATTATATACCTTATAAAGTTGTACCTTTTGGTATGAAAATCTTGTGAATTATCCATGGGGCGGGCTCTCCCGCAGACATTTCCCAGCAAAACCTATGGGAAATAAAAAATAGCTGTGCGCACACTGCGTTTTTTTTCTCAAGAACATTCTTTCTGCAGAATTTCTTAAGAAAATTTCTTGAGAAAATGAGCATGTCACTTTTCCGCAGGTACCTGCGGTTTTGCCATAGATAATAACTTGAGAAAAATCCGCGGCAAATCGCAGCATAAAAGCGGGTGCAGGATTCTTTCAAGGGGTCCATTTTTTCTCAAGAAAAATGCACTTTCTAGTGTGCACATAGCCTTACAGTGGATTTTCCACTAGTTGGTCCCCGCGGTTTCTGTCATTATATCTATGGCAAAAACCGCAGGTACCTGCGGAAAAGAAGTGACATACATTTTCTCAAGACATTTTCTCAAGAAATTCTGCAGAAAGAATTTTCTTGAGAAAAAAACGCAGTGTGCGCACAGCTAGTTTTTTTTCCATACGTTTTGCTGGGAAATGTCTGCAGAAAGGTTACAAACATTTCTCAAGAAATTTCTGCAGCAAAACCGAGAGTAAAAACGCAGGTAAAAACGCAGTGTGCGCACAAGGCCTAAGGATCACAGAACATCTACAAGTACAACAATGTGTCTCCAGCACAGTAAGGGATTAGAAGTGAATGGGCACATTGGGTATGCGGCCAATGATGCAGCCAGTACGAATCAGGGGCCCAAAAATCAAACTTGTCCACCCAGTGTTTTGAACCATTACAAACATTTGACTGTCAATCATAAACGCTGGTTCGCTGCCCTGACCCAGGTGACGACTGTTCTTTATGGTCAAAAATGTCCATTTCATTAAAGGTTCAAACAGAGATCGTACTTTACCTAGTAATCTGCAGGAATGTGACTGGTTGCTATGGGTAACAGACATGTCTGCCCTAGGCCTTTATATTAGGAGGTTGTATTTTACATGATCCTTGTATGAACCTTTGCTGCTTTGGCAGGCTATACCGCCACACAGTGTACATCCTGTCCTGATGCACCGCACAGCAGCGGGTCACAGCATGGCACGTGCTCGCTTACACTGATGAATACATGTATAGAAGCCGGTTCTACAGGTTTTTTTTTTTTTCAGGTTTAACGGTAGCAACAAGGTAAACAAGCAGCCTGTACCCGTGGGACATACAGTGGAGTACACAGGGGAGGTCTAGATACGCGGGGAACGTGTTACTGAGGGTCAGAGCTCACACACATTAGTAAGGGCCGGCACAGACGGGGCAAAGCTAGCCAGCCATGGGTTGTATGTCTAATTTACTGTACAAATTAAATTAGTGCCGAATCTCGATCATAACCCTGATCCGCTGCTTTAAATTTGTGAATGGTGCTGTATAATGAGTATCCATGTTCCCTGGGGTCCATATAATGATGGTGCCACGCAGCCGACTGCCCCAGATGAGCTTTACCCTGGTGTCAGCTCATCCCTCCCCTCCCAAACCTGCGTGATCGGAGGGTGCATGTCTGTGGGGGAGATCACTGTAAACGTGCTACATAACGCATACACTAGCCATATAATGTCACATAGGGCCATCATTTCATTTTCCATCACTGACAGTGGATGGCGAAAGGTTTCAGAAATCAGACATGGCGCAGCCAACTCGGGGGTCGTTCTGATTGAATTATCCCTATATTTACCCCCAGACAACCCTTAGGAAAGTGCATTGTGAGCAGGACCCCAATACCCTTCCTTATCTGGACCAGGCGGTGGAGGTCCTCACTGCAGGCGACCTGCCCCAGTCATTACGATAATTCAGGCACCACAAAGATTTTCCAACATAATCTGTGCGATCATTTTGACTCTTCCTCACCACACGTGGTCGTGGCTTCATCTGATTTAGTGGGATGAGGCTCCAGCGAGGAGGTTACCACAACGAGCCACGGCGAAGATGGCAGTTATAACATATTCCATCAGAGTAGATTTCAAAAAGGAGTCATGTGACTAGAGTGGGAGGAGCCTCAACTGGAGATAAGATAAAAGGAAAAAGCCCCAAATATTAGAACAGCGGGTCCATCACAGCATCGTACCATACTATAGACCATACTATAGACCATACTATACACCATACTATACACCATACTATACACCATACTATACACCATACTATACACCATACTATACACCATACTATACACCATACTATAGACCATACTATACACAGGATGGGCAGCAAGTGGCTGATTGCTGGGGTCAAACCACTTGGACCAACAACGATCAAGATAATGGGGCTCTGGAGCCCCCAGTTGACTGAAGCAATGGAGGAATATGCGAATTCAGTACTGCATCTCCATGAATCTAACAGAAAATCAACAGGGGTCTAGGCTGTGTGTGTGACCGGCTGCTCTATGCAACATCCATCTAAAGCCTGCCATGCCAGAGATATTATCTGTCACAAGGAGTTTTGCACAAACCTTGCAGACTGTCATGGCGGTATTGTCTGATCAGATTGTGGATTGTGACACTCCGCCCGATTCTCTGGTGTCTGGAAGCAACACAGGCAGACTCGGGTGTCAAACTGCTGTGTGGCTGATTTATAGGAGACTAGCAAGAGTAAAAAGGGACTTTACACGCTACGATATCGCTAGCGAGCGTACCTGCCCCCATCGTTTGTGCGTCACAGGCAAATCGCTGCCCGTGGCGCACAATATCGCTAACACCCGTCACACGGACTTACCTGCCTAGCGACGTCGCTGTGGGCGGCGAACATCCTCTTTGTTAAGGGGGAGGTTTGTGCGCCGTCACAGCGACGTCACACAGCAGCCGACCAATAGAAGTGGAGGGGCGGAGACCAGCCGCATTAACGAGACGCCCACCTTGTTTCCGGAGGACGCAGGTAAGCTGTTGTTCGTCATTCCCAGGGTGTCACAAGTAGCGATGTGTGCTGCCTCAGGAACGACGAACAACCTACGTCCACAACGGCCAATGAGATTTTGAAAATGAACGACGTGTCAACGATCAACAATTAGGTGAGTATTTTTGATCGTTAACACTCGCTTGGAGCTGTTACACGCAACGACGTTGCTAACGACGCCGGATGTGCGTCACAAATTCCGTGACCCCGACGTGTGTAAAGACCCCTTTAATCTCTGCTAGTTTGCTTGCTCCTTTAATCACATGTTGTGAGCAGACCTATCACATTTGCTCTCTTCCTATTTAGGCTGGTGGATTCCTTCTACCCATGCCAGCTGTGGTTTATTCTATATTGGTCTGAGGTGTGGTGTCTCAGACTCTCTGGTTAAAGTTCTGCCTATTGCTTGTAGCGGTTGTGGAGTGTACCCCCATTGTTTTGTAGCTAACTTTCTGCTCTTGTTTTTCCACCTGAATCTCTTATTGCATTTACCTTTACGCATGCATGCCATGTGACAGTTTTGTTTTTTCCTTGTCTCTCTGTATCTATGGTTTACAGCACACTGCTGTCCTGTCCCTCTCTGGGGGGAGTGGAAATCAGATCAGGACTAGTCAAGAGCATTGCCAAGTAGGAGACTCAAGCCTCTCCACCATGAGGAGTATCCCTGAGATTAGGGATAGCATAGGGTTCCCCAGCTTAATAGACAGCTTAGGAGCCCCAGTTCCCCATTATCCCAAAGTCATTGTGACGTTATCAGATTTTTCTTTCAGCAGACAGATTTCCTTTTCAGATGATTGGTGGGGATGTTGGACCTCCACCTCTTATTGATGACCTATTAATATGTTTCTCTCTGACAGGCTCTGCTTGCATACACAGAAAAACTGGTCAGACAGTTCATGTCTGTTTATGAAGACTGAAGGAGAAAGTCACCACCAGATACTTCTGGCAGCGGCTAATCTCTACAGAAAACAAAAGAATCAACTGATGAAATTCCAACAGCTCGATCCTTCTCTCCTCTGACAGACCACCATACAAATCAGATGGTTAGCCAGTCCCACTGAAATTGGAGGATTTGGTCAATTTTTATCAATTGTGTATGGAGGCCTCGTAGCCAGTGGATAGGTGATAATTTTTGTAGACTGGAATGTCCCTTTAAAGTGTGTAAATACATCCTAAAAGGGTATATTAAATCACACTATATTAATGACCTCTCTAACACTTGGCACCACCACTGATCAGATTTTACAAGCTCCTGTGGCGGTCGGATGTGAACACACAAAATAGAACAGCAGAGCGCAGCGCCATTCAATGTGTAGCAGCCAGTGCTGTGCACTGCAGAATAGCTCCTCTTCTTTTAAAGGGAACCTGTCAGCAGAAATTTAGCTTTAAACCTAAGTTTCCCCTTCTGCAGCTCGTGGGCTGCATTCTAGCAAGCTTCCTATACTTTGTGCCCCCTTTTAAACCAAATTAAATACTTTATAAAGTTGGACCTTTTTGTCTGCAATTCTTGTAAATTATACATGGGGCGGGCTGTCTGGTGTCCGTTAATGTCCCTCCTGCAGATTTACGCCGACCCCCAACGCTCCATTTCATACATCAGGACGCCGCCCACTGCGCCCTAGGTCCCGCGCATGCGCCTGTGCACTGTGTGCACAGTGACTGCTGGTGACGTGTGTCGCAGGCACGAGGTTATGGGCGGCGCTGTGATTGCCCCTCTGCCTCCAGCGTTCTGCGCAAGCGCTGGCCAGATGACCCGACGTCACCTCTCGTAACCGCTGGTGTCCTGCTCCGCTCCTCCTATCCTATCTATTTCCTGCTGCAGGGTAAGATGGGAAAGAGGTGACGTCGGGTCATCTGGCCAGCGCTTGCGTAGAACACTGGAGGCAGAGGGGAAAGGGCGGGCACGAGATTATGGGTGGGCACTTGCTGATGCAATCACAGCGCCGCCCATAACCTCGTGCCTGCGAAACACGTCACCAGCGGTCACTGTGCACAGTCGCACGGCGCATGCACGAAACCTAGGGCGCAGTGGGCGGCGTCCTGATGTATGAAATGGAGCGTTGGGGGACGGCGTAAATCGGCAGGAGGGACAGTAACGGACACCAGACAGCCCGCCCCCATGGATAATTTACAAGAATTGCAGAGAAAAAGGTACAACTTTATAAAGTATTTAATTTGGTCTAAAAGGGGGCAGAATAACTATAGGAGCCTTGCTAGAATGCAGCCCAGGAGCTGCAGAAGGGGAAACTTTTAGGTTTAAAGCTAAATTTCTGCTGACAGGTTCCCTTTAAATAGGTGCAGTTCTGCAGTGCACAGCACTGGCTGCTACATATTGAATGCTTGCTTACATCCGACTGACAGCAGAGCCATTTTTTAGCTGATTGGTGGTGGGCCGCACCTCTGCCGATATCTTATTGATGATCTATCAATATTTTTAAGAATTTCTGCAAACCTTATTTATTAAGTAGAGCTTTGGTTCCCAGGACTAAAGGCCCCGTCACACTAAGCAACATCGCTAGCAACATCTCTGGTAACGAACAACTTTTGTGACGTTGCTAGCGATGTTGCTGTGTGTGACATCCAGCAACAACCTGGCCCCTGCTGTGAGGTCGTTGGTTGTTGCTGAATGTCCTGGGCCATTTTTTAGTTGTTGCTGTCCTGCTGTGAAGCACAGATCGCTGTGTGTGACAGCGAGACAGCAACAACTAATGTGCAGGGAGCCAGCTTCTGCTGAGGCTGGTAACCAATGTAAACATCGGGTAACCAAGAAGCCCTGTCCTTGGTTACCCGATATTTACCTTTGATACCAGCCTCCTCCGCTCTCACTGCCTGTGCTGCCGGCTCCTGCTCTGTGCACATGTAGCTGCAGCACACATCAGGTACCCGTATATACTGGCGTATAAGACGACTTTTTACCCCCTTAAAATAATGGCTACAGTGGGGGGTCGTCTTATACGCCGGATATACGGGGGGGGTGTGTATGTACACTGCAGCGTCCAGGGGAGGTGGGGGCAGCAGCTCTGGAGCACAGGGGAACGCTGCGGCCTGCATCCTTTGATCTCCTGCACCCGCTCATATAATATGCACAGCCGCTGTCCATCTCCAATGGTGCTGAAATCGCACGCAGTGAGGGGCTGGGGCAGCGGTGCATATTATATGAGCCTGCGTCCCAGTGTGATCGCACATGCCCACCCCTGTGTTAGATTTGGCCCCCAGGCTGCTGCTCATTCTAAAATAAAAAAGCTTTACTTCCCCCTGCAGCGTTTCTCCCCGTGTCCCTGCTTCCACTGTGATCAGGCAGAGAGCTCAGCCTGCTGTGCCGATCACATGACCGCACTGACAACCAGGAAGTGGAAGGACAGAAGCACGGAGCCAGACAGGAGGGAGCTCAGCGCTGGAGGAGATAAGGAAAGAGGGGTTTATTTTACTTTGGGCAGCAGCCTAGGGGCCATATCTGACACAGGGGGACTTGTGCGATCTATAGGGGCCATGGGCAGCACTATGGGGGCGATATCTGACACAGGGGGACTTGTGCGATCTATATAGGGGCCATGGGCAGCACTATGGGGGCGATATCTGACACAGGGGGACTTGTGCGATCTATATAGGGGCCATGGGCAGCACTATGGGGGAGATATCTAACACAGGGGGACTTGTGCCTATTATGGGCCCCGGTGAGCTGCTTCTAACCCCCCAGATGTATGCCCTGCCAATCCCCCCCCCCGCCGATGCCGCGGGTGCTGTACCCGCCGAGCCGCGGGTGCAGGCCCCACAGAGCAGCAGAGTTGTGTGTATTTGTCTGTATGTAGCAGAGTTGTATGTGTTTGTCTGTATGTAGCAGAGTTGTATGTGTTTGTCTGTATGTAGCAGAGTTGTATGTGTTTGTCTGTATGTAGCAGAGTTGTATGTGTTTGTCTGTATGTAGCAGAGTTGTATGTGTTTGTCTGTATGTAGCAGAGTTGTATGTGTTTGTCTGTATGTAGCAGAGTTGTATGTGTTTGTCTGTATGTAGCAGAGTTGTGTGTATTTGTCTGTATGTAGCAGAGTTGTATGTGTTTGTCTGTATGTAGCAGAGTTGTATGTGTTTGTCTGTATGTAGCAGAGTTGTACGTGTTTGTCTGTATGTAGCAGAGTTGTACGTGTTTGTCTGTATGTAGCAGAGTTGTATGTGTTTGTCTGTATGTAGCAGAGTTGTATGTGTTTGTATGTAGCAGAGTTGTATGTGTTTGTCTGTATGTAGCAGAGTTGTATGTGTTTGTCTGTATGTAGCAGAGTTGTATGTGTTTGTCTGTATGTAGCAGAGTTGTGTGTGTTTGTCTGTATGTAGCAGAGTTGTGTGTGTCTGTAGCAGAGTGTAGTACCATTGTTTCAGTCCAGTTGTGGCTTTATACAGCAGGGAGGAGCATTCCTTGCTGTACTAAGTGAACATTGGAGCGATTGATCTGTCAATGGCCCTTTAAAAACATATTGTACGGCTCTCGCGGAATTAAAATTAACATGTTGCAATCAAAGCAGACTTTTTTTCATTTGGGAGCGGGGTAGTCTTATACAGTGAGTATATCCCAAATTCTATATTTTTAGGGCAGAAGTTGGGGGTCGTCTTATACGCCCAGTCGTCTTATACGCCGGCATATACGGTAATTAACCCGATGTGTGCTGTAACTAGGAGAGCAAGGAGCCAGCACTAAGCAGTGTGCGCTGCTCCCTGCTCTGTGCACATTTAGCTGCAGCACACATCAGGCAATTAACCCGATGTGTGCTGTAACTAGGAGAGCAAGGAGCCAGCGCTCAGTGTGCGCTGCTCCCTGCTCTGTGCACATTTAGCTGCAGCACACATCGGGTTAATTAACCTGATGTGTGCTGTAACTAGGAGACTGGGGGCTGGTCACTGGTTGCTGGTGAGCTCACCAGCAACTCGTGTAGCCACGCTCCAGCGATCCCTGCCAGGTCAGGTTGCTGGTGGGATCGCTGGAGCGTCGCAGTGTGACAGCTCACCAGCAACCTCCTAGCAACTTACCAGCGATCCCTATCGTTGTTGGGATCGCTGGTAAGTTGCTTAGGGTACCTTCACACTTAGCGATGCAGCAGCGATCCGACCAGCGATCTGACCTGGTCAGGATCGCTGCTGCATCGCTACATGGTCGCTGGTGAGCTGTCAAACAGGCAGATCTCACCAGCGACCAGTGAACAGCCCCCAGCCAGCAGCGACGTGCAAGCGACGCTGCGCTTGCACGGAGCCGCCGTCTGGAAGCTGCGGAGACTGGTAACTAAGGTAAACATCGGGTATGGTTACCCGATGTTTACATTAGTTACCAGCGAACACCGCTTAGCTGTGTGTGCAGGGAGCAGGGAGCCGCGCACACTGAGCGCTGGCTCCTTGCTCTCCTAGCTGCTGTACACATCGGGTTAATTAACCCGATGTGTAATGCAGCTAAATGTGCAGAGAGCCGGAGCCGGCAGCACAGGCAGCGTGAGAGCTGCGGAGGCTGGTAACTAAGGTAAATATCGGGTAACCACCTTGGTTACCCGATGTTTATCTTGGTTACAAGCTTACCTCAGCTGTCAGATGCCGGCTCCTGCTCCCTGCTCGCTTCATTTGTCGCTCTCTCACTGTCACACACAGCGATCTGTGTGTCACAGCGGGAGAGCGCCTTTGAAGAAAACGAACCAGGGCTGTGTGTAACGAGCAGCGATCTCACAGCAGGGGCCAGATCGCTGCTCAGTGTCACACACAGCGAGATCGCTAATGAGGTCACTGCTGCGTCACAAAAAGCGTGACTCAGCAGCGATCTCGGCAGCGATCTCGCTATGTGTGAAGCACCCCTTAGTGTGACTGGACCTTTAGCCTTGACTTAAGCAGAGCTGCGCATGCTTGACCTCCACTTCATTCATGGTCTATAACAGCCGAGTGCTGTACATGGCCATCTCAGCGGTTGGACCCCCTGCAATCAGACAATTAAGTCCACTAGAACACTTGAATACAAACTTCTCAGCAAATGCACTTCGGGAACATGCCAAACGCAATGTATGACCCCAGCCTAAATGTGCGTATGGCACTAAACCAGGAAAAACATACTAAGTCAATGTTTAAAATAATATTTAAAAAAAAAAAAAAAGGCCGGGAAACCATGCAGTTCCTTAATATAAGCTTGTGCCAGTTAAGGGCTTTATTTAGCAAGCCTGCAGTTATTTTTTAAAATGTGTTTTTAATTCCTTGCTTCTCTGTCTGCTTAAAACGTCTCAAAACGGGGTTAGCACGACATTCTGCCAGCTCAGGGCTCGCCTAGCCAACAACAATAAATCGACAGATTAAAAAAGCATTAGGGCTGCATTCCAGGGAGGATCAGCTCAGAACCTGGATCTGCTCCCGCAGACTAGTGCACCACTGGGACTCCGGAGGCCAAAGGACGCCTGGAAGTTAGGGCTCACTGAAAACCGACGGCATGCCAACAACATATGCTCCAGCGCAGCACCATGTACAGGAGAAGACCAAGCAAACAATATGAAATAATCTCCGCTTAGCGTTTTGGCTTACATTTTCGAGGTTTTTTCGAGGTGTTGAATAGTGCCCCGTCATGTAATTGCCGACTGCCTGATTCTATTAGAAAGATCTCCATCTACTGGTATAGATTGAAATCAATATCAACACAGTATGCAGTAGGCTCTCAAGCTCCCTCTGCTGGCAGTGGCAGATAAGAGAGCAATTGTGTAGGTATACTTTAAAGGGAACCTGTCACCACTTTTTTGGTCTATAAGCTGCGACCACCACCACCGGGCTCTTATATACAGTATTCTAACATGCTGTATATAAGAGCCCAGGCCGGGGGTATAACATAAAAAAAAACTTAAGAATACTTGCCTAACGGTCGCGCGGTGGGCCTTATGGGCGTCTCTGTCGTCCGGTGCCTCCTCTTTCAGCCATCTTTATCCTCTTTCTGAAGCCTGGGTGCATGATGCGGCTATGTCATACACACTCGCCGGTCCTGCGCAGGCGCACTACAATACTTTGATCTGCCCTGCTCAGAACAGATCAAAGTGCGCCTGCGCAGGACCTGAATACCGGTGAGTGTGGATGACATCGGACCCGTCATGCACCGCAACTAAAGAAGAAAAAGCACAAAGATGGCCAAAAGAGGCGGCGCCGGCACCGGACAACGGAGACGCCCATAAGGCCCACCACACGACCGTTCGGTAAGTATTATAAAGTGGTTTTTATGTTATACCCCCGGCCTGGGCTCTTATATACAGCATGTTAGAATGCTGTATATAAGAGCCTGGTGGTGGTGGCCGCAGCTTATAGCCAAAAAAAAGTGGTAACAGGTTCCCTTTAATAGAGAACCGGTCTGATGGTCCCGCACACTGGGCTGTGCAGTCGCAGCAGCAAATAAGCCAGCCCAATGATTTACACAACAAGTCAGCCAAAAAATAAACAAGACAAAACCTTTCCAATCCCTATTGTTCGTAGGCAAGTGGAGATGGGGAGAAAGAACAATGGCTTGTCTGCACAGGTGTCTGGGTGTTCTAGGTAAATATGTAAGGAGGCACAGTAGGGACATGCTGACACTTTGCTCAGGGCTTTGCTGACTTTACTGAACAATTCTCGACCTTTCTTCCTTGTTTTGAACTTCCAACTATAATCTGAAACAAAGAACAGATATAAGTGGATTGCAGCAGAATTGTCTTAATCTTTTCAACGCGCTAATACACTGTATACCAAAGGGGATTGCCAGCTACAGTCAATGCCTTTTTTTCTTTTTATTGATGACCAGCAAAAAGGATTTTTTATTCAGGTATATAAGACTATGTTCACACAGGATGTTTTTGCGGCATTTTTAAGCATGATTTTTTGCCTTGGTTTTATGCAAATCCATAGTAATAAAACGCTGCCTTTCACAGTCCCAGCAAAGTCTATGAGATTTCTGAAATCTTGTATACGCGCGCACGCGCACACACACACATACACACACACACACACACACACACACACACACACACACCTGTGGTGTTTTCCTGACTGTTTTGTGAACCACCTCCGGGTTTTGCTGCGTTATTAAAAGAGTAAACATGTCAATTCTTTTCAGCAGTTTACTACTGTTTTCACCCTAGTGACAGGTGGATTCGCAGTTACCCTGGATCGGCGGGTCTGCCCGAGTTAATAAAAAATTCTGTTCCGGCCCAGAATTGATCCAGGGAATCTGGCCAGACACCGGTCTATAGGGCCCAGCATCCAAAAGGACAAGGGGATTGGAGCAGGCGCGCTATACTTACCGAGTCACCATGCTGTACGCTCCAGCGCTCTCACCTTCACTTCCCGGGCCGCTCATTACCTACACTGCATATTCTCTGCTTTCCCCGCCCACCGGTGTCTGTGATTGGTTGCAGACAGATGCGCCCCCAGCCTGTGTGACAGCATCTGAATGCAACCAATCACAAATACCTGTGACCGCAAATAGCCTGAGAGACGTCACCGCTAAACACGCGGCTCATTTATTCTCTCCATGGAGCTCACAGCAGGCAGTCATGTGCTATGGTGCTCGCTGTGAGACTCAGATGTAGCAGAGCTGAATTGTCGTGGGACCTCGTATGGATTACGTCAGACCTGCAGGGGTGTTTATGGAATTAATAAATAGGTGAAAAAGCGTTTTTGTATTATATTTCAAATAAAGGATTTTTTCGGTGTTTGTGTTTATTTCTTTTCACTTATTACAGATTAGTAATGGGTGGGTCTCAGACGCCTACCATTACCAATCTAGGGCTTAGTAGCAGATGTTTTCTCTCGTCCAGTATAATCATGATTTGCCCCCCTACCTACCCATGTGATAGGGGCATGTTCAGGTGACGTCATATTTGGAAAGAGCCCTTACACTCTAGCATCTACTGAGCAGGTAGAGTGACACTGGAGACTGGGAAAGTATAGCACGCTTGCTTAACTTTTATTACCAGAGTGCCGGATCCAGGTCAATCCCAGCCCGGGCCCGACACTCGGGTACTTTTGAACCCCAGCGGGTTTGGACATCAGAGAAGTTGAAAAAAAACTCTGTAAAAACGCACCAAAACCGCAGATGACTCCCAGGAGATATCCTGCCACAAGATAAGGTTTTGACCAGGAAAAAGACGTTGCAAAAACGCCCTGTGTGAACATTGCCTAACCGTGTCAGATATACTAAATGTAAAAATCTAGGGACAATAAACCCCCTAGTGATGTCAGATTGCTTTTTTGTTTGTGAAAAACAGCTGATCTTCTACCGTATGCTAATGAGCAAGGGGACTAGCCCCCTGGGCGTTAGTTCCCTGGTCAGTCGCCCCCCATTAGCATGTTAGTACGCCCCTGTAGGTATGCTAACATGCTATTGAATGTGCAGCAATCACAGGATGATCTCATTCACCTCTCCGCCGCCATCGCGTCCTTTGGGGGATTTCGGCTCAGTGCGCATGACCCCTGATTTTGGGTCATGCGCACTACTTCAGTTTGAAGCCAGGAGGCGTACACCCGGTTTCACAGTGTGCATTACCCAAACTCCGGGGTCATGCGCACTGAGCCTAAATCCCCCAAAGGACGCGATGGCAGCGGAGAGAGAGTGAGATCACCCTCTCTGACTCTGCACATTCATTAGCATGTTAGCACACCCACAGGGGCGTACTAACATGCCAATGGAGCCGACTAGCCAGGGGAGCAACGCCCAGGGGACTAGTCCGTGTGCTCATTAGCATACGGTAAACGATCTTTAGAAATACTTTTTCTAAAGGTCCAGTCACACTAAGCAACTTACCAGCGATCCCAACAACGATAGGGATCGCTGGTAAGTTGCTAGGAGGTTGCTGGTGAGCTGTCACACTGCGACGCTCTAGCGATCCCACCAGCAACCTGACCTGGCAGGGATCGCTGGAGCGTGGCTACACGAGTTGCTGGTGAGCTCACCAGCAACCAGTGACCAGCCCCCAGCGCCGCGTGGAAGATGCTGCGCTTGGTAACTAAGGTAAATATCGGGTAACCAACCCGATATTTACCTTGGTTACCACCGCACGGAGCTACACGTGCAGAGAGCAGGGAGCAGCGCACACTGAGCGCTGGCTCCCTGCTCTCCTAGTACAGCACACATCGGGTTAATTACCCGATGTGTGCTGCAGCTACATGTGCACAGAGCAGGGAGCAGCGCACAATGCTTAGTGCTGGCTCCTTGCTCTCCTAGTTACAGCACACATGGGGTTAATTACCTGATGTGTGCTGCAGCTAGCTACATGTGCACTGAGCAGGAGCCGGCAGCACAGGCAGTGAGAGCGGCGGAGGCTGGTATCGAAGGTAAATATCGGGTAACCAAGGACAGGGCTTCTTGGTTACCCGATGTTTACATTGGTTACCAGCCTCCGCAGAAGCCGGCTCCTGCTGCCTGCACATTTAGTTGTTGCTGTCTCGCTGTCACACACAGCGATCTGTGCTTCACAGCAGTACAGCAACAACTAAAAAAATGGCCCAGGACATTCAGCAACAACCAACGACCTCACAGCAGGGGCCAGGTTGTTGCTGGATGTCACACACAGCAACATCGCTAGCAACGTCACAAAAGTTGTTCGTTAGCAGCGATGTTGCTAGCGATGTTGCTTAGTGTGACGGGGCCTTAAAGCTCTCTTTATCTATGCTAGTGTATACAGGGACTGTTAGACATGGATTAGCAATATACACAGAATTGCTCGTGGTTCTGGGTGAATATTGGACCTGACAGGTTCTCTTTAATCTGTGGCCTGGTCTGGGCCTCTAGTGATGGGATGCAGATCTGTTTGTCACGTAAGACTAAATTCCCCCGTACACATTAGACTAATGTCCTTTGAACACAACGATAAGGCTAACGTGTATGGGGGCGCCGGACAATTGTCTGAGGCGTTAAGTATCCTGCTTGACCAATTTTGGACTGCCAATCTTATTTCTCCCAGTCATAAACTATCACTAGACATGTCTGGCGTTAGCTTTCTCTTATTATGATGATTATTACTACTATATTATTATTATTATTATAGCACAATTTAATCTATAGCACTGTACATGTGAAAAGGGGTACACATAAAGGGGACAAGTGTAATAATTATGGCATACAATAATCATGAACAATACAAGGCACAGACAAATACAGGAGGAGTGAGGACTCTGCCCATGAGAGCTCACAGTCTACAGGGAAGGGGTGAGGATACAATAAGTGAGAGTAGAGAGGGTCGTGCAACTTAATAGTGGACTGGGGGTTATTGCTTGTTGTTGGCTTGTCGGAAGAGGTGGGTCTTCAGGTTCCTTTTGAGGCTTTCCATGGTAGGCGAGAGTATGATATGTAGGGGCAGAGAATTCCAGAGTATGGCGAAGGCGCAAGAGAAATCTTGTATGTAATTGTGGGAAGAGGAGATAAGAGAGGAGTAGAGAAGGAGATCTTGTGAGGATCGGAGGTTACCTGCAGGTAAGTACCAGGAGACTAGGTCACAGATGTAGGGAGGAGACAAGCTGTGAATGGCTTTGTATGTCATGATTAGGGTTTTGAACTGGAGTCGTTGGGCAATGGGAAGCCAGTGAAGGGATTGGCAGAGAGGAGAGGCTGAGAAATAGCGAGGGGAGAGGTAGATTAGTAGGGCAGAATAGTTTAGAATAGATAGTAGGGGTGCGCGACTATTTGAAGGGAGGCCACAGGGAGCTGCCGTAGTCCAGGCGGGAGATGATGAGGGTATGCACTACTGTAGTGTTTTTGCTGCTTCTTGGTTAAGGAATGTACAAATCTGGGAAATATTTTTGTGCTGGAGGCGGCAGAAGGTGAAGAGGACTTGGATATGTGGCTTGAAGGAGAGAGCAAAGTCTAGGGTCTGGGGAATGTGAGCAGCAATCGACTTTGATGGATGGGTCTGTTGGTGGAGTGGAGTGAGGACACAGAACATTTGAGCGCTCGTTTATGGAAGAAATGGCCAAGAAGCTGCAGCTGATCCGGATTTATGAATAGCTGTACCCAACAAAAAAAAAAACCAACAACTTTAAACTTTGGTGCCTTACAATCAGCCCGCAGCCCATGAATACTGATGACTGCTAAGCAGAGGACTCCTGTCTCATGAGCACTGCAAATATTTGGGCATAAACGTCACAAAAACGACACCACACATGGACATAAGAAAGCTGAAATTAGAACTGTGTTCAGACAATGGATCGGAGAAATCCTATGTGAATCTGAAAAAAGCCACTACAGAGATTAAGGCTGCCCCTGAAATGGAGGATGAGCAGACTGGCCTGCCCTGGATTCACAATCAGATGGCATAGAAAGGGGCTAATCCATGTGTGGCCACCAGTCGTGTGGAATTCACTTCAATAAATGATTTTTCACAGGTCACCCAATCTGAATTCCAAACTAAGGCCCTGTGCGCACACTGCGTTTTTACCTGCGTTTTTACCCGCAGTTTTGCTGCAGAAATTTCTTGAGAAATGTTTGTAACCTTTCTGCAGACATTTCCCAGCAAAACCTATGGGAAAAAAAAAATAGCTGTGCGCACACTGTTTTTTTTTCTCAAGAAAATTCTTTCTGAAGAATTTCTTGAGAAAATGTGCATGTCACTTCTTTTCCGCAGGTACCTGCGGTATTTCACTCCATTCACTGTAACGTAATAGCGAAATACCGCGGGTATACCGCAGGTAGCAAATGATGTGCGGTATAGCCGCGGTTTGCCTGCGGTAATGTTCATCACTGCCCTGCATTTTGCAGGAAGTGGTGTCATTAGGACAGGAAGAGGAAGCGGAGCAGAGTAAACACACACATACATCACACTCCCTGGACACCGCACGGAAGCACTTCCGTGTGACCTCCGTCGGGTGCCTGTGCAGTCTGTGTCCCGCTCCAGCCCCGCACTACAGTGTCAGTGTCTGCCCACACTGCAGTATCAGCAGCTTCTCACACTGCAGTGCTGGCAGCTGCGGGGATGATGAGCGCTGCTGTCAGGAGGTGAGATGAGATCATTACCTACTGTGACGATCTCCTGACGTCAGCACTGTCACTGCCTTCTATGCCCGTCTCGCGGGCGGACCGAGACTGTCACTAGCGGTGACGTCACGGGCTCCCGCGATTCTTCACTGAGAACGCAGCGGGCATAGAAGTCAGTGACAGCGCTGACGTCAGGAGTGCAGGAGATCGTCACAGCAGGTAATGATCTCATCTAACCTCCTGACAGCAGCACTCATCATGCCCTGCAGTGAACTGGGCTGACCTATTGATGTTAGCTCAGGTCACTGCATTACTCTCCCAGCCAAAGGGGAACATTCTGTTCTTCATTGACTAGGACAGTGACTATGGTATGGATCGTCGTGGGACCCCCTTATTGGATTACGCCGGACCCAGATTTGATTGTTCTTTTCAATAAATTGGTGAAAGAGGGAATGTTTTGGGGAGTGTTTTTTCAAATAAAAAAATAGACAACAAAAAAAGTTTTATTTCTTACTGACTGGGTTGGTGATGTCAGGTATCTGATAGACGCGTGACATCACTAACCCCAGGGCTTGATGCCAGGTGACATTACACATCTGGCATCAACCCCATATATTACCTCATTTGCCACCGCACCAGGGCAATGGGATGAGTTGGGGCAAAGCGCCAGGATTGGCACGTCTAATGGATGCGCCATTTCTGGGGCGGCTGTGGTCTGCTATTTTTAGGCTGGGGAGTGTCCAATAACAGTGGACCTCCCTAGTCTGAGAATACCAGACCACAGCTGTCTGCTTTACCTTGGCTGGTGATCCAATTTGGGGGGGGGACTGCACATTTTTAGTTTTAAATTATTTATTTAATGTAAAATAACAGCGTGGGGTGCCCTCTGTTTTGGATTACCAGCCAAGGTGAAGCTGCCAACTGTGGTCTGCAGGCTGCAGCCGTCTGCTTTACCCTAGCTGGCTACAAAACATAAGGGGGAACCTCACGTCGTTTTTTTTTTTATTATTTATTTATTTTTTGGCTAAATACAAGGCTAAGCTCCCTTTAGTGCCACATGAAAGTCACTAAAGGGTGCCAGCTTAGAATATGCAGGGGGGTGGGACATTTTATAGGTCTTTCTCATCTATTATCTATCTATCTATTGACCTATCCATCTTTCCCTCTATCCATTATCTGTCTATCGATTATCTATATTATTTATTGAAGTTACAGCATAAAAAACCGCAGGGACCAACCTGCGAAAAAACCACGGCAAAAACGCACCAAAAACGCGGCAAAACCGCATGTGTTTTTCCCGTGGTTTTGGTGCGTTTTTTTTACTGCACATGCGGTAATCTTCAACTCCCAGAAGTTTCTCAAGAAATTTTCTTGAGAAAAATCACTTTTCTAGTGTGCACATAGCCTAAATATATGCATCCGTGTGCACACAGCAACATTTGTTTTCAATCAAGGGGGGAGGGGGGAGAGCTGGTTGGCAGATTTCAGGTGAAAACAGTGCTGAAATCCACAGGATAAGGAATCATTGAGAACATGTCATCAAGCCACCCCCAGAGAGGGCAGAATTAAGAGAGAGTTCCTTTAAACGGAACTTGTCACCAGATTTGTCCCCTATAAGCTGCAGCCATCACCAGTGAGCCCTTATATACAGCATTCCAGGATACTATATATAAGTGCCCAGGCCGCTCTGTATAATGCAAAAAACACATTTATTATACTCATCTAGGGGGTGGTCCGGTCCGATGGGTGTCTCTGCTCTCGGTCCAGCACCTCCTCCATCTTGTGGGATCTCCGTCCTCCTGCCCTCCCCAGTGAGCATGAGGCATCCTACGCCATCCACAGCGAGGCCTCTATTGCGGTCCTGCGCAGGCGCACTTTTGATCTGCCTGGCTGAGGGTAGATCAAAGTATTGTAGTTCGCATTCACGAGCGGTGTTTGACCTTTTCTCGCGGCTGCGCATTACAGTACATTGCTCTGCCCCCAGCCGAGCAGATCAAAGTGCGCCTTCCAGGAGCACAATGGCGGCCTCTCTGTGAATGATGCAGGACGCATCCTGCACACAGGGCTGGGAAGGAGGACGGTGATCCCACAAAATGGAGGAAACACCACACCAAGAGCAGGGACACCCATCAGACCAGACCACCCCCCAAGGCGAATATTATAAAGCTCATTTAATGTTACACAGAGCGGCTTGGGCTCTTATATACAATATTCTGGAATGCTGTATATAAGGGCTCACTGGTGGTGGCCGCAGCTTATAAGGGAAAATCCTGGTGACAGGTTCCCTTTAAGCATATACAATAGACGAGAAATAATAAAAAGATCATATAAAAGGCAGAAAACCAAATGGGAAAAAAATGGACTCAGACAGCTCCGTGCGTTCTACATTGACGGCTGTGGTCAGACCCTCATTGACCCAGAGGATAGGCTGTGAATGTCCCTGACAGGAATATGGTGGTAAAATGGGCTTTGGATTTTTAATGTACAAGATGCTGGATCACTAAGGATATGTTCCTATGTTGCTTTTTTGCGGCTTTTTTTCTGCAGCAACTCCTGCTCTCCTGGCAGTAGAAAAAGCCGCTTGTAAAAAGCAAGTTTTGTTATTTTTTTTGGTGTGTCTTTTTTTTTTTTAAAAAAATCTTTTCAATAATTAAGAAGGGTAAAAGGGGGGGGATTGATACTATTTCATAGTTGAATATGATTAAATACAACGTAGATAACAATAGACTTTTATATCTTAAGGACCTGTGCGCACACTGCATTTTTTGCCGCGTTTTTTTGCTGCAGAAAAGGTGCGGGTTTTGTTCATAACCTTTCTGCAGTCCTTCTCCAGCAAAATCTATGGGAAAATCAAAATGCTGTGCGCACACTGCGTTTTTTTTTCCTATAGGTTTTGCTGCAGAATTTCTGCAGCTTTTCTGCGGCAAAAAAGAAGTAGCATGTCTTTTCCGCAGGTGCCTGCATTTTTGCCATAGGTAATGGTAAAAAAAAACAGCAGGGCCCAACCCGCGGCAAAACCGCATGCGGATTCTGGGTGTGTTTTGCCGCGGATGTGGAATTCTGCCAGAGGGTGCGGATTTTTCTTAAGAAAAGCAAATTTCCCAGTGCGCACAGACCCTGAAGCTTCTATTAAGGGTTAGGTATAAGATGGAGATGGGAAGAATGTAGGGACGGTCGGTTTGTGGAGAGTTGAGTGATTAAATTGAGGGAACAGGGACAGGAGAAAAGGAAAATTAGAGTAGAGGGTGAGGGAGAACAAGGCTTAACCAGTCATGAAATATACTGAAACATATATACAAGTTCCATGTGATCGAATAAATGACTGTGATGACATATTAAATGACCATATTATTTTGAGTCCTACGTGGTGCATATTATGATGCACAAATATTTGTTCACGCGACCCGCTCTCGAAATTGCATCCATGGGTTCCATCGTTAGTAATATAGGGCGAATAAACTATTTGTAAGGGTATGTGCACACGTTGCTTTTTATTCCGCGCGGAAAAAAACGCACCCTCTGGCAGAGGAGAGAATAGTAAACAATGCTTTTTGAGAAACAACGCATCAAAAACGCATGCGTTTTTAATGCGTTTTTCATGCGTTTTTCAGGTGCGTTTTTTAAGACTTGGGTACCTATACGTCAGAAAACCCCCACAAGTGACCCCATTTTGGAATCTGCACCCCTCAAGGATTTTATTCAGGAGTATATTAATCATTTTGAATCCACAGCTACTTCCCCCAAAATGTAGCTGTAGCAACAATATTCTCACTGTTGGGCTATGTGGCCATGATCCAGCGACACGGCGTCTAGTACCCAGTGTCAGCCTTCCTGCAGAGATGTGAGTGTTTCCCACGGGAGAACGCAGCTGCCCATGCCCACGATTTGGGTTCAGGCTGCTGTGGAGCTCTATGCTACCTGCAGAGAACACTCCTCTACGCAGCATAAATTGACATGCTGAGGCTCGGGAAGCTGCGCCACCGGTCGGTTTATGCTGCGGAGAAAAGAAGCACAGTGGGCATGAGATTTCTAAAAATCCTTTCACTGTGCTTCTACTGCACAACGCAGCGTCATGGACGCAGGGAAAACAATCTGCGCCCAAAACGCTGCAAACCCCGATTGTGGGCATCCAGCCTAAAAAGCGTCAATGGAGGTCAAATATATATACAACGTCCCACCCCCCCCCTGCATATTCTAAGCTGGCACCTTTAGTACCTTTCATGTGGCACTAAAGGGTGCCTAGCCTAGTTTTTATCACAAAAACAAAACAAAAAAAAAATGGCGTGGGGTCCCCCCTATTTTTGATAGCCAGTCAGGGTAAAGCAGACAGCTGTAGCCTGCAAACCACAGCTGGCAGCTTCATCTTGTCTGGTGATCAATTTGGAGGGCTCCCCAGGTTTTTTTTTTTTATTTATAAATAAAAATAATAAAAAAAAAATAACATGGGGTCCCCCCCAAATTAGATCACCAGCCAAGGTGAAGCTGACAGCTGAGGTCTTGTATTCTCAGGGTGGGAAGAGCCATGGTTATTGGACTCTTCCCAGCCTAAAAATAGCAGGCCACAGCCGCCCCAGAAGTGGCGCATCCATTAGATGCGCCAATCCTGGCGCTTCGCCCCAACTCATCCCGCGCCCTGGTGCGTTGGCTAACGGGGTAATAAATGGGGTTGATACCAGATGTGTAATGTCACCTGGCATCAAGCTCAGCAATTAGTGATGTCACGGCGTCTATCAGACACCCGACATAACTAATTGACAGTAAACAAAAGCAAAAAAAGACAACAAAAAATTTTTTATTAGAAAAAACACTCCCCAAATCATTCCCTTGTTCTCCAATTTAATAAAAAAAAATGGGTCCGCAGAAATCCATTTGGATGTCCCACGTCGGCTCTGGACCTTCTAGAATATGGGGGCACGTTCAGGGAACGTGTCCCCCATTTTCTAGGAGGGCAGACCCTCCATTTGAGGAGAGTGGGTGCAAAAATCTGCACCCACTCTCCCCGGGTCACAGCTGCAGAGTGCGAGCAGCCAGCACAGCTCACACTGAACACAGTGCTGGCTGTCAGCTGCTCGGCACATGTGACCGGCCGGCGTCTGCTGTGAAGGAGGAGGGAGCCGCGGGGGATCAGCGCTGCGACCGGACAGGTATGTATGACACCGGGGGGAATTGGGGTGAACGGGCAGGGCCTGGGTGCATTTTTCTGTCGCATGTTTCAAGGCACATGCGACAGATAACATAGGAGCAGGGCGGCCGGTGCGCTACTGTGCGCGCGGCCATGTTGGATTTTCGGGAGGGGGGTCGGGGGTCGGGGCGGGCACTTTGGTGACACCGGGGGCTTTGCCAGGAAGTGAGGTCAACAGGAAACCTCTTGACCTCACTTCCAGGTAAATGCCTGCGTTCTGGCGTGCCGACAAAGCCCGCGGACCGCAACAAAAAAGCAGGTCCATGCGGTGTAGCTGCGTTCTGACCCCACATCATTGATTTCAATGGGGGAGAGAACGCAGCCACACCGCACAAAAGAAGTGACATGTTGCTTTTCTTTCCGCACCGATTTTTGGCATCCAAAACGCTGCGGAAAGAAACGCAGCGTGTGCACTGATTTTTCAGCTTTCCCATACACTTTGCTGGGAAAGCTGAACGCATGCAATTTGCCACTGAAACGCTGCGGTTCAAAACGCAGCGTTTCCGCGGTAAAAAACGCAACGTGTGCACACAGCCTAATAGCAGAATGTTTATCATATTTTTCATGAAGGGCGAGAGTTGTAATAATCGGTGATATATTGGGGACGGTGATTTGCTTCCAATTGGCTGCAATTAAGTTTTTAGAAGTAAGGAAAATATGGATAATAATGGGTCTGTATATGGGATTTATTTGTTCAAAGGAGAGGAGGGCTTTTTGAGGGGTGAGGGCAATGTTTGAATGACTAATGTTATTAATTTCGATACTTCTGACCAGAGTTCCTTTAGTACTGGACACCCCCAAAAGACATGCATTAAGTCACCAATCCCACCACAATTGCTCCAGCAAGCAGGGGTGATATCTTTGTTAAATTGGTGAATTCTTGATGGGGTGAAGTACCACCTCATTAGTACTGTATTTTTCAGATAAGACGCACTTTTCCTCCCAAAAATTTGGGAGGAAAATGAGGGGTGCGTCTTAAAATTCGAATATAGCTAACCTGGGGGCTGTCTGTGCGGCGACTGGGTGCGTTCGGGATGCCAGGTGCCTGTGGCTGTGTGCGGGCAGTTGGGTGCCTGTCGGTGCCGGCTGCCTCTCTGACCGTGCGGGCGGGCGGCCTGCTCGCTGTCACTCTGTCTGTGCGTGCTTTGGGTGGGTGGCTGTGCAGCAGGTGTCCCAGTGTGTCCGCAATTCCAGTTTTAAATGATGGCGCTGGGAGTCAGCGCGTGCGCAGATGGAGCCCTTGGATGAGAGCAGCTCCATCTGCGCATGCGCCGCTCCAGGCGCCATCATTTGAACCAGGACCGCAAACACACTGAGACACTCACTGTACCAGCCTGCTCCACCACTATCCCGCCACCACCATGGACGCCGCCACTGACCACGCACCCGCCGCAGCTGACGCTACTGACCCCTGCCTCCTGTGACCCCGCTTCACCACCACTGCTGCCCCTCCCCTGCTAAGAGAACACCGTATTATAAAACCGACCCCTTTTTTTTTTTTTTTTTTTTACCTTTTCTTAATCTCTAAATTTGGGGTGCATCTTTTAATCCGGTGCGTCTTATAAAAGGAAAAATACGGTATTTTTGTATGTGTCGCTAGAAGAGTGGCAATAGAACTAGAAGAGATTGTTGCTTTTAAGCTTTTTTGCCACATTTCTTCTGAGATCTGTTGCTTAAGTTCCTTCTCCCAAGCAACAATATAGTTGTTGTTTTTTTCAAATTTGGTATTTTTTATTATATGATTTGGTGTGTCATTGGTCTACAGTACATGTTTAAAGTAGTTCATTTAAGTCACCACAAAAGCAGCAATAACCACAAAACCACAGTTGTTTTCTGCACTCTCATTGCTTTCAATAGTGGGGGATAAAGCTGAAAGAAATGACACGCAACTTCTATCAAAAGCGCAGCAGCTTTCCATTAAAAAAAAAAAAAGGTGCATGAGATTTCTGGAATCTCAGCTTTTGCTGGTTCTGTAAAAAGCAGATTTTAATTTGTATAACGCATGGAAATAACATGCAAACAAAATGCAGCAAAATACACAACGTGTGAACAAAGCCTAAGGCAAAAAAGGTTCTACGCTTACAGATGAAGAGCATAGTGTGCTTTTCTTTTTAACATACTTTTAATTGTATGGTTTTAAACAAAAAATATAAAAAAAAAACAGAGCAGGAGGAGACAGGGAAGGCTGCGGTATAAAGACGGGAAAGCTGATGGAGAACGCAGCCGGTCATGGACATTGCACCTCTGCTGCAGGGAAAAATTATCGATTTTTTTTTTTCTTTTTTCAGAAGAACTGACTTGGCTAGAGAAATCTATTTTACAATTACTATTGATCATCAAGGTATGGAAATTCAGTGGCGGGTGTCCTAATGTTACAAAAAAAAAAGTAAACCTGGATAGAGAAAACAGGGCTTAATAAGAGAAGAATGTAATATGTATGTTCTATGGAAAACTGCATGAACCTAATATAATTATATCTCGAGCCTATACCTGACCCTCCTAATGATGACACATGAACATAGTACAGCTTCCATCATACACTTCAATGCAAGGAGCCCCTGAAGAAGACGAGAGGTCTTACACGGCTGATGCCAGTGTCTACTGGGTCTTCATGTACAAACCTGGTCCATGTATCTCCTAGCGTCGCTCTAAAAACAAGGAAAAGCCTGACCACGATGAGTGCTTTCTCAGATGCCAAATCCGCAGCAGAAAATCCACCCCAAACGGCACAGAAAATTATGTAGCGATCATGTAGCAGTGTTTCGGCACATTCCACCCTTCACAATCAGCAGCACCAGTCATTTTTAGGCCGTAGGCTATGTGCGCACGTTGCGTATTTGCATGCAGTAATGCTGCGATCTGCACCGCAGCGTAACTGCACACGTCCTGCATCCCCAGCACAATCTATGAAGATTACGCAGGAGACTGCACACGTGGCGTATTGGAGCGCAGCACTTCGGCTGCTGCCCGAAGCGCACATTCTAAGAAGTGACATGTCACTTATTCCGTGCGCTCTGCATGCATCCCCCGCTCTGTCTATGGGAGGGGCTTCACTCAGAGCGCATGGAATCGGCTTTTTTTTTTTTTCATTACGGACTCATTCTGCAGCGATTTGAAGCGCACGTGTGCTGTTCAAATCGCTGCAGAAATTTCTGCAGGGACAGAACACTAAGTGCGCACATAGCCTAAGGCTGCTTTCACACATCAGTTTTTTTGCATCAGGCACAATCCGGCTCAAAAACCTATGCAACGGATGCGGCAAAAAAAAACGGATACGTTGCATAAGTTGTTCCATACGGCCTGTCCATTTTTTGACAGATGTGGCTTGATACTGAGCATGCGCAGTTCAAAAAACCGCATCCGGCGTCCATAGGCTTGCATTGTAAATTGCACCGCATCGCGCCGGATCGGCGCAATGCGTTTTTTTTCGCTGCACAAAAAAACGTGGTAGGCAACGTTCCATCGAGCCGCCGCATGGTCTAAATATGCCGCATCCGGCAAAAAACGGATGCAACGCAAGGCCATGCAGCACAATACGGCGCTAATGCAAGTCTATGCGGAAAAAACACACATCTGACGGCAAAAAAAAAATGGTTGCGTTTTTTTCTGAAAACCGCCGTATTGTGCCGCTCAGTAAAAACCAGATGTGTGAAAGTAGCCTAAGCCACATGGCATGAAAATTGGAGCGAGTGGAATGCGATAGAACATCACATTCCACTCGAACCAATATTAGCCTGTGTGTCAGCACACATGAGCGATTATGAGCCCTTATCGGACCGAGAAAACAATCGCAGCATGCTGCAACTGTAATGTGATCCTTGTTTCTCTCGCACCTATTCAAGTCTATGGGGCGAGAGAAAAATCGCACTGCACTCGCGGTACACCGGTGTACTGCAAGTGCAGGGCGAGAATGGCAATAGCCGGCAACAGAGGAGAGGGGAAGAGAAATCCTTCCCTCCCCTCCTCAGTGCTGGCCCCCCCCCACAACTGAGGTCTGCCCCTCCTCAGTTCCGGCCCGCCCCCGCAGCTGAGGTCCGCCCCTCCTCAGTGCCAGCCCGCCCCCCCGCAGCTGAGGTCCGCCCCTCCTCAGTGCCAGCCCGCCCCCCGCAGCTGAGGTCCGCCCCTCCTCAGTGCCAGCCCGCCCCCCGCAGCTGAGGTCCGCCCCTCCTCAGTGCCAGCCTGCCCCCCGCAGCTGAGGTCCGCCCCTCCTCAGTGCCAGCCTGCCCCCCGCAGCTGAGGTCCGCCCCGCCCCCTGCAGCTGAGGTCCGCTTGCACGATCGGACCTCAGTTGCAATGACACTCGCATGACACTCGGCTCCTGCTGTGCTGCCAGCGTGAGTCGAGTGTCATGCGAGGATCGCATTAGTACCCGGGTGGCTTCGGCCTTACGATGCAGATTTTCTCGGCAGTATGGAGACATAATTTTATGAAATCTCCTTCACAATGCAGTTACTGTAAAACGCAGCACATTTCAGCATATAAGGCTAGTTTGACACTTGCGTTGGACGGGATCCGCAGCATTGCGTTGTGTGACGCATGCAACGGATGCGTTGCATATAGTGGCACAACGCATGCTACAGATCGTACAAAATAACGCAATCCGTTGTAGTTTTTTTTTGCCTTGACTTTACACATCTGAGCATGCGCAGTTGTGTAAAGACAGCTGTGTTAACGGAATCCGTCAAATGACGTATTCTAACGGAATCCACCACCATAGGCGTCCATTATAAAAACAACGTACGCCTAACGGATTCCTGCAGGTTGCGTTTTTTTGACACTCCGCCAAGCGCAGAAAAACGCTACATGCAGCGTTCCATCCGCCCGACGCAGCGTCAAAATAACGCCGCTGCGTCGTCTAGCGGATGCAACGCAGACACTTGCGTTACAGTGCGTCGTCCATACAACTCAATGGAGAATAGCGCAGTCCGTTAACGGACTGCGCTATTCTCCATAGTGACGGAATGCGCTGAACGCAAGTGTGAAACTAGCCTAAATCAGCACTGAAAATATCTACCCCAAATATCTGTTGTGTCATGACATTCTTATGCGTAAGGGAATGTTCCTACGCGGCAGATTTGTTACAATACCTGGGGAAAAAAGTTACATCTGAACAAAACCCACATTCTCATATTCTCAATCATCAAATCTGCTGACTGTGAACAAATTCTATAGGTAAGTTCACACTGAGGATTTTAGCTGAGCATCATCTCCTTGGAGTGAAATTCACAGCTGGATTTGCAGTTGGAGCACATGGATTAGGTGCGGTCAATGGGGCTCGCTCTTAATCAGCCACTAGCCATGGATGACAATCGCTTTTGTGACATTATCTATACGCACATCAAATGCACATCCAGCACAAGAGCACAAACAGATTTCCAATTTAATACAACTGGAGCTGGTTTATGTGCTCTTTTTGGTGCAAAACACATGACACTAATGAACTATGTGGAGATACCCTTCGGCTCTGTGCACATACAATACATGTCACGACTAGGGATCATGCACACGTAAAGCTGAGAAACGTAGCATAAATGACTAGGTTTTGTATCGATATCCAGTGGTTTTACAATTTTGTACCAATCCTGATATGGAGAAATATTGCTTGTATGGAGGACGTGGTCTTCAGATTTGTAGGAGCTGCACTCTGCCCACTGGTGAGTAATCCTCTCCATCGCCGGACTGCTTGTACTTTGATCTGTCACAAGGGAGGCGAGCGGAGCTAAAATCTTCACGTGTTGATTATGAGAGATGGAAGTATAAGCTGAAAACTGGGAATTCAGCACCACTGCCTTTACTGCCGAGCGGACTGCTGGAGAAAGCAACCTATTCCAATGGGACAAATCAGAGTGAAGACCCAGAGAACAGAAAGTTGGGATCAGCCCTTTAAAAAGGACCCGTCACCAGGTCAAGATGGACAGTTTTTGCTTTTAATTCATTTTACTCCACTGGCTGCACCATTTTAGGGTTTTTTTCTGTATTTTTTAATCCACCATATGGTTTTAGAGACATGGACGTTTTTACGGTCGATGCCCACAGGGCAATAAATCAGAGCAACCTAGCGAGACGCCCCCAGAGAATCCTGTGAACCACGCCACCGTGGTAAAGACAATAAAAGAAGCACAAAATAAAAAAGTACCCAAAGTTCTGAAACTGTGTGGATGAAAAAACAAAATGGAATACTTGGGGGCAACGGAAATAAAAAAACAAAACTGGACACTTGTGACCTGGTGATAGGTTCCCTTAAGGCTATGTGCGCACTAGAAAAGTGATTTTTCTTAAGAAAATTTCTTGAGAAACTTCTGGGAGTTGAAGATTACCGCACCTGTGGTAAAAAAAACGCACCAAATCCGCGGGAAAAAACGCATGCGTTTTTGCCGCGGTTTTTCCGCAGGTTGGTCCCTGCGGTTTTTTTATGCTGAACAGAAATAAATAATATAGATGATCGATAGATAGATAGATGAGAAAGACCTATATAATGTCCCACCGCCCTGCATATTCTAAGCTGGCACCCTTTAGTGACTTTCATGTGGCACTAAAGGGTGCTTAGCCTTGTATTCAGCCAAAAAAGAAATAATTTTAAAAAAAAATGACGTGAGGTTCCCCCATCTTTTGTAGCCAGCTAGGGTAAAGCAGACGGCTGCAGCCTGCAGTGCAAACCACAGCTAGCAGCTTCACCTTGGCTGGTAATCCAAAACAGAGGGCACCCCACGCTGTTATTTTACATTAACCCCATAGCGACGGCCTAACGTCTCAAGACGTCGGAAAAACAGGGTACTTATTCTGTTCCGACGTCTTGAGACGTCAGGCCGGAAAAACCCTGTAGCGCCCCCCAGTGACGAAAAATCTCGGGGGTTTCAGCTACCGGGGGTAGCTGAGACCCCCCAGATTATGAATCGGGGTGTTTTGTATGCACCCCGTTAATGCGATCGCCGGTATACACCGTATACCGGCGACAACATAAAAAAAAAAAAAATGGCTGGTAAAATTTATTTATTTCTCATCTGACGTGATCAAACATGTCAGATGAGAAATAAATGTGAGCCCTTAGTGCCCCCAAAGCCCCCGGTACCGGAGAAATCCATCCAACCCCCCCCCCCCCCCTCCGGAAAATCCAAGATGGCGCCGACGCGCGCTGAAAACTCCCGCCGCCGCCGCCTCTGCATTCATTTCCCTCCGATCTGAAATGATCAAACATTTCAGATCGGAGGGAAATGTCCCCCTCCTGACCTCTCCTCCGGTCCACCGGAGCTCTTTGGTCCCTGGAGCCCCCTCCAGTTATTCAGAGCCCCCCTCCGGAGCGTGCAAGATGGCGCCGACGCGCGCTGAAAACTGCCGCCGCCGGCTCTGCATTCATTTCCCTCCGATCTGAAATGATCAAACATTTCAGATCGGAGGGAAATGTCCTCCCCCTGACCCCTCCTCCGGTCCACCGGAGCCCTCTGGTCACCGGAGCCCTCTCCGGGTCTCCAGAGCCACCCCCCCTCCCCCGCATTCATTCTGCTCTTTCTGCCGCATGTGACACGTCACATGCGGCAGAAAGGTGTCCCCAGGTCCCCCCAGGTCCCACTAGGTCACCCCCCATCACCCCCCCCAGCCCCCCAGCCCCCGAGCCGCCGGTCATACGTTACCTGTCTGGTGATCCGTCCCGCGATCACGCCGCCTCCTTCTTGAATGCTGACGGCGCATGCGCAGACAGCGGCTGTCAGCTGGATTCCTCCCCCGGTCCACAGTGGAGCAGCCTGTGCATCAGCGACGTCAGTCTTGCAGGGACGCTGACGTCGCTGATGCACAGGCTGCTCCACTGTGGACCGGGGGAGAGTGAGTGCAGTAATCAGCAGTCTCTCCATGTGAGGAGTGTGGTCCTCACATGGAGAGACTGCTGTTCCAGAAAATGGGGGGTACGTTCTGTGAGCGTGCCCCTCATATTCTGGAATGAGGTTACTGCAGGTCACTCTGCCCTAAGTTGGACCGGGGCAGTGTGAGTGCAGTATTCTCAGATTACTGCACCCACACTGCTCATGGAGAGCTTGTTCTTCCAGAAAATGGGGGATACGTTCCCTGAACGTGCCCCCCATATTCTAGAAGATCCAGAGTCGGCGTGGGACCTCACGGATTACAGCGGATTACAGCGACCGTAATTTCTTTATTTTCAATAAATTGGGGAAAGAGGAATGTTTCGGGGAGTTTTTTTTTCAAATAAATTTTTTTTTGTCTTTTTTTTTTGTCTATTACTTGACTGGGTTAGTGATGTCGGGTATCTGTTTAGATGCCGTGACATCACTAACCCCAGGGCTTGATGCCAGGTGACATTACAGCTGGTATCAACCCCATATATTACCCCGTCTGCCACCGCACCAGGGCGCGGGATGAGCTGGGGCGAAGCGCCAGGATTGGCGCATCTAATGGATGCGCCACTTCTGGGGCGGCTGCGGCCTGCTATTTTTAGGCTGGGAAGAGTCCAATAACCATGGCTCTTCCCACCCTGAGAATACCAGACCCCAGCTGTCCGCTTCACCTTGGCTGGTGATCTAATTTGGGGGGGACCCCACGTTTTTTTTTTTTTAAAAAAAACGCCTGGGGAGCCCTCCAAATTGATCACCAGACAAGGTGAAGCTGTCAGCTGTGGTTTGCAGGCTACAGCTGTCTGCTTTACCCTAGCTGGCTATCAAAAATGGGGGGACCCCACGTCGTTTATTTTAATTATTATTTTTTTGGGGGGCTAAATACAAGGCTAGGCACCCTTTAGTGCCACATGAAAGGCACTAAAGGGCGCCAGCTTAGAATATGCAGGGGGTGGGACGTTATATATGTTTGACATGTATCCATTCATCCATTGTAGCATTTTAGGCTGTGCGCCCACAATCAGGATTTGCAGCGTTTTGGGCGCAGAGTGTTTTCCCTGCGTCCATAACGCTGCATTGTGCAGTAGAAGCACAGTGGAAGGATTTTTAGAAATCCCATGCCCAATGTGCTTGCCCAATGTGCTTCTTTTCTCCGCCACATAAACTGACCTGTGGCGCAGCTTCCCGAGCCTCAGCATGTCAATTTATGCTGCGGAGATGAGTGTTCTCTGCAGGTAGCATAGAGCTCCACAGCGGCCTGAACCCAAATCGTGGGCATGGGCAGCTGCGTTCTCCCGTGGACAACACTCACATCTCTGCAGGAGGCTAACACTGTGTACTAGACGCCGTGTCGCTGGCTCATGGCCACATAGCCTAAAAGTGAGACATTGGTTGCTACAGCAACATTTTTGTGAAGTACCTGTGGATTCAAAATGCTTATTATACTCCTGAATAAAATACAGTTTCCAAAATGGGGTCACTTGTGGGGGTTTCTAATGTATAGGTACCCAAGGGGCCCTGCAAATGTGACATGGTGCCCGCAATTTATTTCAACTTTTCCAGAATTCAAATGGTGCTGCTTCCATTCCAAGCCCTCCCATTTATCCAAACAGAGGTTTTTGGCCACATGTGGGGTATCCCTGTGCTCATAAGACATTGGATAACAACCTGTTGGGTCCACGGTTTGTTGTTGTCTCTTGAAAAAGTGAGAAATTTGATGCTGAAGCAACATTTTTGTGAAAAAAATGAAAATTTTCAATATGGCAACCTAAGCTTATCAAATTCTGTGAAGTATTCGTGGATTCATACTGCTCACTATACACCTAGATAAAAGCCTTGAGGTGTCTTGTTTCCAGAATGGAGTCACTTGTGGGGGACCTCCACTGCTTAGGCACCTCAGGGGCTCTCCAAATGCAACCTGGCGTCCGCTATTGATTCCAGCCAATTTTGCAGTCAAATGGCACTCCTTCCCTTCCGAGCCCTGCCATGCGCCCAAACAGTTGATTTCCACCACATATAAGGTATCGCCAAACTCAGGAGAAATTGCACAATAAATGTTATGCTGAATTTTTTCCTTTTACTCTTGTAAAAAAAAAAGCTACCTGGTTGAAATAACAATTTTGTGGTAAAATTTTTTTTTTTTTTTTTTCATGGCTCAACGTTATAAAATTCTGTGAAGCACCTGGGGGTTCAGGGTACTCCCCAAACATCTAGATAAATTCCTTGAGGGGCCTAGTTTCCAAAATGGGGTCACTTGTGTGGGGTTTCTGCTGTTTAGGTACCTTAGGGGTCCTCCAAATGTGACATGGTGCCCGCAATCTTTTTCAGCCAAATTTCCTTTCCAAAATTCAAATATTGCTCCTTTCGTTCCAAGCCCTCCCATTTGTCCAAACAAAGGTTTCAGACCACATGTGAGGTATCACCGCGCTCATAAAAAAGTGGTTAACAAACCTTGAGGTCAAATTTTTGGAATTACCTCTTGAAAAAGTGAGAAAATTGATGCTAAAGCAACATTTTTGAGAAAATTATTAAAATTTTCAATATGACAACGTAACGTTAACAAAATCTGTGAAGTACCTGTGGATCTAAAATGCTCACTATACCCCTAGATAGAAGCCTTGAGGGGTCTAGTTTCCAAAATGGTGTCACTTGTGAGGGGTTTCTTCTGTTTAGGTACCTTAGCGGACCTGTAAATGCAACATGGTGCTCGCAATCTATTTCAGCCAAATTTGCTTTCCAAAATTCAAATATTGCTCCTTCTGTTCCGAGCCCTCCCATTTGTCCAAACAGAGGTTTCTGACCACATGTGGGGTATCGGCGCACTCATAAGAAAGTGGGGAACAAGTTTTGGGGTCCATTTTGTTGTGTTAGTTCTTCTAAAAGTGAATAAATTTGGGTTAGAGCAACATTTTTAGGTAAAATTTAATTTTTGCTTTTTTTCATTCCACATTGCTTTTGTTCATGTGAAGCACCTGAAGGGTTAATAAACTTCTTGAATGTGGTTTTGAGTACTTTGGGGGGTGCAGTTTTTATAATGGTGTCACTTTTGGGTATTTTCTGTCATCTAGGCCTATTGAAGTCACTTCAAATGTGATGTGGTCCCTAAAAAATGGTTTTGTAAATTTTGATGTAAAAATGAGAAATCGCTGATAAACTTTGAACCCCTCTAACTTCCTAACAAAAAAAAATTTTGTTTCCAAAATTGTGCTGATGTAAAGTAGACATGTGGGAAATGTTATTTATTAACTATTTTGTGTCACAGAAATCTCTGGTTTAACGGTATAAAAATTCAAAAGTTGAAAATTGCTAAATTTTCAAAATTTTTGCCAATATTCAATTTTTTTCTTCAATAAACGCAAAAAATATTGTCCTAAATTTGGTACTAACATGAAGTCCAATATGTGACGAAAAAACAATCTCAGAATCACCGGGATCCGTTGAAGCGTTCCAGAGTTATAACCTCATGAAGTGACACTGGTCAGAATTGCAAAATTTGGTCTGGTCATTAAGGTGAAAATTAGCTCCGTCACTAAGGGGTTAAATAAATAATTTAAAACAAAAAAAACGTGGGGTCCCCCCTATATTGGATCACCAGCCAAGGTAAAGCGGACAGCTGGGGTCTGATATTCTCAGACTAGGGAGGTCCACTGTCATTGGACACTCCCCAGCCTAAAAATAGCAGGCCGCAGCCGCCCCAGAAGTGGCGCATCCATTAGACGTGCCAATCCTGGCGCTTCGCCCCAACTCATCCCGTTGCCCTGGTGCGGTGGCAAACAAGGTAATATATGGGGTTGATACCAGATGTGTAATGTCACCTGGCATCAAGCCCTGGGGTTAGTGATGTTACGCGTCTATCAGATACCTGACATCACCAACCCAGTCAGTAAGAAATAAAAAATAGACAACAAAAAAAATTTTATTTGAAAAAACACTCCCCACATTCCCTCTTTCACCAATTTATTGACAAGAACAATCAAATCCGGGTCCGGCGTAATCCAATAAGGGAGGGGGGAAAGGGTCCCACGGCGATCCATACTATAGTCACTGTCCCAGTAAGTGAAGAACAGAAGGTTCCCCATTGGCTGGGAGAGCTGTGCAGTGACCTGAGCTAACATCAATAGGTCAGCCCAAGTCACTGCAGGGGATGACGAGCGGTGCTGTCAGGAGGATAGATGAGATCATTACCTGCTGTGATCATCTCCTGCAGTCCTGCCATCATCGCTGTCACTGCCTTCTATGCCCGCCGCGTTGTCAGCAGTATCGCGAGAGCCCGTGACGTCACCGCTAGTGACAGTCTCGGGCCGCTCGCGAGACGGGCATAGACTGCAGTGACAGTGGTGACGTCAGGAGGCAGGAGATCGTCACAGCAGGTAATGATCTCACCTCCTGACAGCAGCGTCCGTCATCCCCGCGGCTGCACGCACTGCAGTGTGTCTGCCTGCACTGCAGGGTGACAAGCTGCTGATACTGCGGGCAGACACTAACACACTGCTGTGCTGGCAGCGGCGCGGCTGGAACGGGACACAGACTGCATGGGCACCTGGAGGTCACACGGAAGTGCTTCTGTGCGGCGTCCAGGGAGTGTGACGTCTGTGTTTGCTCTGCTCCGCTTCCTCTTCCTGGCATAATGACATCACTTCCTGCAAAACCGCAGGGAGCGATGGGCATTACCGCAGGTAAATCGCGGCTATACCGGGGGTATACAGCACATCATTTGCTACCTGCGGTATACCCCCGGTATTTCGCGATTATATTACAGTGAATTGAGTGAAATACCGGGGTTATTCTGCAGGTACCTGCAGAAAATAATGGACATGCACATTTTCTCAAGAAAGTTTCTCAAGAAATTCTTCACAAAGAATTTTCTTGAGAAAAAAAACGCAACATGCGCACAGCTATTTTTTTTTCCCATAGGTTTTGCTGGGAAATGTCTGCAGAAAGATTTCAAACATTTCTCAAGAAATTTCCGCAGCAAAACCGCGGGTAAAAAGGCGGGTAAAACGGCCTAGTGCGCACATAGCCTTAAACAGGCAATTAGCAGTGAATGCTCCTCTTAACATGTTTTAGTACCATTCCTATGTCTATGCATAAAACAGTTAATGCTGCCATGCCATTAACAGGTGTGGTGCTGTAAGAAGTGTGAAAGGCAATTTATAAAATATATCTATATATCATAGGCACTGCATAGTTACTTATGTTGAAAAAAGACCTAGGTCCATCTAGTTCAACCTCCACCAGTTCTACATTTGTCACTAAGTCATTTATAACCAACAATGTTGTGTACTGAGGAAATCATCCAGCCCTTTTTTAAAAGCTGTTATAGTATCGGCCATTACTACCTCTTGTGGTAGGGCATTCCACAGTCTGACCGCTCTAACTGTAAAGAACCCTTTCCTATTTAGCTGTTGGAATCGCTTTTCTTCCACTCGCAGTGAGTGCCCCCTGGTCCTTAGTATTGTCTTTGGAAGGAAGAAGTCATGTGTCAGTCCTTTATATAGACCACACATGAATTTATACATTTAAATGAGATGTCTTCTGATCGGTGGGGATCCGGGTCCTGAGACCCCACCAATTGGTCAAAACACCACACTCAAGTCCACAGCTCCTGAGCGGTGTACGGGCTCAAAAGAACGTCCGTAGGTCCCGCTTTCTGGTAGTGATGTAGACCTATAAACTTACTGATAATCCTGAACGCCCCTTTCAGCACGCAGCTCATGCAGGAGCAGTGGTCTTCAGGGAGGATGGAGGTCTCAGGGCAAGGACCCCAACTGATCAGACACACTATGCAGCACCTATTATATAGAAAATGACAGATTCCCTTTAAGAAAAAATCCTAAGGAAAGATACTGGAGCACACATTCATTTCAGGTCTGGTAAATGCCAATTGTTATAGACATTAAAGAGAGGAAATAAGTGGTGCACCGAGTCTTTAAGGCAAAATACTTAACTAAGTAAGTAACTAAAAGCTACCATGACATCTCCATGCTGCATGAATATGGTGGCCATACGGTATGCCTGTACATGAACAATCCCCATACAAATCTGACGCTCCCAGAAACCATGCGTCACGTCCCTACCTCAAGCACGCACATAAAGAAGTAGATGCATATACACCACAGCCCGGCGTTACCTGCAGCCCCCCGAGTTATGCACGCACGGTGACATCTGTGTGGGATCCCATTGTAGGATCGGCCGCCCCGCACCACAGCTTCTCAAAGTAGCTTCATCTAGTTTACTTAAACTGTTGCTACCGCAAATACGGTCTTGGCACACATCCACCTCCCTGCCTACAGGATACCCGTGTTTAAACAAACCTCCTTCATTATGTGCCTCATTAAACATAGAAAATATTTTTCCAGACAGTTGCTCAACATCAATGTTACCACTGCTCCAGATCATTGTTATACATGATTGGAAATGTAACCGCGAGCTGAAGAGGCTCCTCACCGATCGGAAAGTGAGAGCCGTGATCACATCACTCATCGCGGCCTGACTATTGGGCCAGAAAAGCTTTCAAAGTTACATCATTTATTTCCACACAAGACGGTGACAAACATTCTGCGACTTTCACATCAGTGTCACCCTGCACCGACCGCGTGGGTGTAGCGGTGCCAGGGCGTGGTGACCCCGCTAGTCAAATTCATGCCATTAACTGGGGTCAAATTGGTGGCAAAAAGAAAAAAGAGAGGTATGTATACAGAAGGGATCACCTTACAATAGTCTTTATTTATAGATTACTTATTGTAAATGACTATTTATTAATGTTCATTCAGGTGCTATTTTTGCACATTGTTTACACACTGCTTTGTTTTTTGCTAATCCCTTTAACATTTTTTGCACATTATATTACACCAGGTACATGAATAGGTTCTTTATTCTCCATATTTATTAAGAGCGCTTATATTGTGGGTTTTCCTGTAATTACCTAGTGCATATTACTGCTTGTGATCGGTTAATATTTGGCCTAATACTGGTTTTGCCACTTACAAATAACTGAACTTTACTATGCACACTTAAGGGAGGAATGTGTCAGCAGGTTTTTGCTACCTTATCTGAGAGCAGCATAATGTAAGCAAAGAGATCCTGAATCCAATGATGTATCCCTTCGATTACTGGCTGCAGCCATTCTGATACAATCAGAACTTTTAGATTTACCATGTAGCAGAGCTGACAGAGCTGCACCCGCCCACACTAGGCGCTCTATAGAGATTGTACACTGACAGGGAGGTATCAATTAGAGAAGGATTGCCATGAGCATGACATAGTTCAAAAATGATAAGGGTCCTGCTGCTTAAACAAACATAGCAAGTAAACAGCAGATCTCACTGTGACAAGAAGAAATGCCTGAATTTCCTGTGTTAATAAATGCAGCATGCTGTGTTTAAGCTTACATAGCAAAAACCTGCAGACAGATTCCCTTTCATAGAAACTGGCATTTATATACTGTATGTATTAGGGTGTTCATATTGTGGACTTTTATCAACTGCCCATTGTATATCATTGCTTGTGTACAGTTATCATTTTCTGTAATATAGGGGTAGCAGATTGCTTGAGGCTCCGGACATACACATGGGGTGGACCTAAGTCCTATGTAGACTAGGTCGGCTCTGTGATATGGCCATTTTTGTGCCTCTACAATGTTTTTAACCAGTGATTGTTTTTGTTGTGTTGTCATATTTAAAGACTATTTTAGAGGTGATCCCTCAGGGGGTACATCCCTCCTCCCCCCTCAAAAAAAAAACAACTGCCCACAAGTGCCTATGTAAAGAACAGAGCGGCTGCAGACATTTTCTACCGAGCGCTACCGGCAGTCGATGCTTTAGAAACACTTCTTCATCCCCTGAGTGAACTGTCTCACACTTTATTATTCTGACTCTGACATTCGTGACCGTGGCTGACATCGGGCTGTAACCGCTGACTCCCATCGCTCCATCTTTCTGGCATCTGTCCTCCTCCTGCTGACAAGGTCCATGTCCTGGAAACACCATGTCACTCATCGCTTTTCTGATCTATTCCTCGCCTGTATGAAAGAAGCAGCAGGGATAAGAGATGAGACGTGGAATCCAGCCAGAGGTCTGCCGGCAGCACAAAGTGGGAAAGGCCACTGGTGGAGCGGAGGCTTCGGAAACCACAGACTCCTCGCACTTTATTACTTTGGGAAATTTGTCTTCTCACGACACGGTCTGAAATCCTACTTAAAAGGTTTATCCACTTCCAAAAGATTACTACTCCAGAGGATCAAGGAGGAAAGAAAGAAATGGCAATTGCCTACAGGCAGTGGTAATGTGATGTTGTTAGTGCTGCAGTCAATCACTTAGCAGGCATATGGGCTCAGAGATTGGAGGGCAAGTATCATTTATTTTTTGCCACCCTGAGATTCTGGAGCAATAATCCTTGAAAGGGGTCAATCCCCTATAAAAGGAAGGTTGATTAGGCTGCTTTCACACTACGTCTTTTTAACATGCGTCATGAACGTTTTTTTAAACGCAAAAACGGATCCAGTGCAAATGCGTTTTCATTTCAATGCATTTGCAATGGACTCGCGTTAACATGCGTTCACCTGCGTTTGCGTGCGTTATAGTGAGGATCCAGCGACTTGCAGTTTTTTAACTTTTTTCAAAAACGCTACTTGTAGCGTTTTTGAGCTGCATCCAAATACTGCAAATTGCTGGATCCTGACTATACTGCACGCAAACGCATGTGAACGCTGGCATGCTGATAGACAGGATCCTGCTTGCTCTACTGAGCATGCCCAGAAAGCAGCCTCGCGTGATCAGTCCCTCTCTCTCCTCTCTTCCCCGCCTGAGAGCGGAGGACGCTCGTAACCAATGTAAATATCGGGTAACCGCGGTCTTAGTTACCCGATGTTTATCTTGGTTATCTGTGCAGGGAGCAGACAGCCGGCTCCTAGCAGCTGCAGACGCTTGTAACCAATGTAAATATCGGGTATCCAAGCAAGTTACCCGGTTTACCTTGGTTACGAGCCTCCACAGCTGTCAGATGTCGGCTCCCAGTCTTTCACGTTCAGTTCCCCTCACTCCCGATCACATGACTCCAATGCCCACCCATAAACTTAAAGTGACAGGATCCTGCAAAATAACACATGCGTTTGCAAGCGTTTTTCTCTGCAAAAACAGGATCTGCTTTTGCAGAAAAAAAAAAAACGTTCATGACGCATGCTAAAAAAACGTAGTGTGAAAGCAGCCTTAATAAACAGAAATAACCTCCTAAAAGAACCAAATTTTGGAATAAAGAGGAGCTGGTGAGGAAACATTAGTAGCAAGAGGACATTGATATCTGACCATACACTCAAGATAGCAGCACTGAATGCTTCTTGGCAAAAATGAAATCTCACAATCCTTACCATAAAACTACAGATGTTCTCTATGGGGATAGTGGAGTGAGTCGCTGCCATCCACCCCTGGCGGTGACATGTCGCGCAGGTAAACAACAGGATTACAGCTATTTAGCATGAAGAGTCACCAAGGGATCCAGACTAACCCAGAATGCCCCATGTAATGTATGGAAATTATCTGACGATCATACTCTACTACAGAAGGTTAGGGGGATTTGGCTTTCCGGTGACATTTCAGGGTGATGGTAAAATGCTAATGTGACCTTCTCTAAATGTTTGGATGCACATGTCCAACTGTTCCAGGTGTCAGTACTATTTGCACAACTTGCTGTTCAACAAGGAGCTTAATGGCAAAATTCACAACAGGTGATCCATGAATCGCCCAATACATCTCGGGGGTTCAATTACCGTATTTTTCGGACTATAAGACGCACCGGACTATAAGACGCACCCTGGTTTTAGAGGAGGAAAATGGGAAAATAAAACTTTAAGCAAAAAATGTGGTCATGACACACTGTTATAGGGCGAGGATCTGCTGCTGACACTGTTATGGGGGTAATGTCCCCAAATTCTCTACTAAGGTACCCCATCCTGGTAATGATCCTCCTGCCTTGTATATGATCCTGCTATAAACCCCCATCCAGCCTGTTCACATGCCCCCCCCCATCCAGCCTGTTCACATGCCCCCCCCATCCAGCCTGTTCACATGCCCCCCCCATCCAGCCTGTTCACATGCCCCCCCCATCCAGCCTGTTCACATGCCCCCCCCATCCAGCCTGTTCACATGCCCCCCCCCCATCCAGCCTGTTCACATGCCCCCCCATCCAGCCTGTTCACATGCCCCCCCATCCAGCCTGTTCACATGCCCCCCCCATCCAGCCTGTTCACATGCCCCCCCCATCCAGCCTGTTCACATGCCCCCCCCATCCAGCCTGTTCACATGCCCCCCCCATCCAGCCTGTTCACATGCCCCCCCCATCCAGCCTGTTCACATGCCCCCCCCATCCAGCCTGTTCACATGCCCCCCCCCCATCCAGCCTGTTCACATGCCCCCCCCCATCCAGCCTGTTCACATGCCCCCCCCCATCCAGCCTGTTCACATGCCCCCCCCCATCCAGCCTGTTCACATGCCCCCCCCATCCAGCCTGTTCACATGCCCCCCCCATCCAGCCTGTTCACATGCCCCCCCCATCCAGCCTGTTCACATGCCCCCCCCATCCAGCCTGTTCACATGCCCCCCCCATCCAGCCTGTTCACATGCCCCCCCCATCCAGCCTGTTCACATGCCCCCCCCATCCAGCCTGTTCACATGCCCCCCCCATCCAGCCTGTTCACATGCCCCCCCCATCCAGCCTGTTCACATGCCCCCCCCATCCAGCCTGTTCACATGCCCCCCCCATCCAGCCTGTTTACATGCCCCCCCATCCTGCCTGCTCATATACTCCCATCGTGCTCATATACCATCCTGGTATATGGCCTGTATCCTATAGCACAGAGAAAAAAATAAACGTTTATACTCACCTTTTCCTCACTCCCTGCAGCACCGATCACATCTTCCTCTCTGGCACGCTGATCTGTGTGTGTGGAGCCGTTCCCCTGCAACATCGCGATGTCTTCCTGTCTGTGCCGATCAGCTGACCAGCTCAGCACAGATCAGCTGACCGGCACAGATCAGCTGACCGGCACAGACAGGAAGTCATCGCGTGCAGCAGGGGGGCGGCTCCACACACGGGGACGGGTGAGTACACTGATTCACTGCACCCCGCGCTGGTAATGACGCGCGGGGAGCAGTGAATACAGCCGCACATGATCACTCCAGGCTGTAATTGCCAGGGGTGATCATGCCGGCTCTTTACTATGCGCGCGTCCCCGCTCATCCTTCCGCCCACCTGTCAGTGCCGGCTTCAGCGCTGAGAGATGGGCGGGAGGATGGGCGTGCATATGTAATGAGCGGGCCCACGTGGTCACGAGCAGGCGCTGCTGCTGCCTGCTCGTGCCCCCGATGACCCGCAGCACCCTCATTCCCAGCCGCAGCCCTATAGTCAGACCATAAGACGCACCCCCAACTTTCCCCCAACATTTGGGGGAAAAAAAGTGCGTCTTATGGTCCGAAAAATACGGTAGAATTGATATTTAAACAGTCCTCCTCATCATGCTGGTCACATATTGATATCATGAGTCCAAGACCACACCTAACAATTGATCAGCACAGTACCTCGCCATTGTATAATTGGTGGAGGAAAGTTGAACTAGATGGACCTAGGTCTTTTTTCAACCTATGTAACTATGTAATTGTGAGGCATCACGCAGGATGTTCCCAGACTGAAGTGGCCACAGAGCTTACAGTGTCACAGAGTATCATCAGTAGGTTGTACAGAGATACAGAGAGACTGGAAGAGTCACAGAAAGGCATAGAAGTGGATGTTCTTTGGCAACATACCACACCGATGACAGCTTCGTTGTGATCAATGCCCTTCGGATCTGGATAATGAATGCCACACAACTCCAGGCACATATAAAAGGTGTATCTGGTACTTTAACAAGATTATAAAAAGGGGCCTAAGGACTAAACAGGCATGTAGTTGCCTAGCTCACCTGCCTATTGTGCCCAGTGCTATTCTTCAGCAACACACAGAGGTCCTGCCAGCGTTACAACAGAATGGAGGCTTCTTTGCAGCTTTGCTCGGTAGACTGTGCGGAACATCATGCTGATAGGCAGCGGGGAGTCAGCTGTCAAACTGTGGGAAGCCTGCTGTCAATCAGCATGAGATCAGCTGACCCGTCCTGTCTACAGAGCAGAGTGGATGAGAAGTCATCGCTCTGTTGACGTGATATCAGTGGAAACAGCTGAATCACCGGCAGGAGCACTCTGTGACCACTCTGTACAGGCGAAGAATGGCACTGGACACAACAGACAGGTAAGTAGAAACTACCGTATTTTTCGGACCATAAGACGCACTTTTTCCCCCCAAATGTTGGGGGAAAGTGGGGGGTGCGTCTTATGGTCTGAATATAGGGCTGCGGGGAATGAGGGTGCTGCGGTGGAGCGGGTCATCGGGGGCATGAGCAGGCTGCAGCAGCGCCTGCAGTGACCACGTGGACCCGATCATTTAATATGCACGCCCATCCTCCCACCCATCATCTCTCAGTGCTGACAGGGGGGGCGGGATGATGGGCGAGGGATAAACAGCCGGCCCACATGATCACCCCTGGCAACTACAGCCTGGAGTGATCATGTGCGGCTGTATTCACTGCCCCCCGTGCATCATCCTCAGCGCGGGGTGCAGTGAATCAGTACACTCACCTGTCACCGTTCCCCTGCAGCATCGCAATGTCCTCCTGTCTGTGCGGTGGCCACTGAGTGGAGACTAGCGGTGCGCACAGCGATGACGTCATCACTGTGTGCACGTGTCCACACACAGCCGCCGGCAGCCAGGAGGACATCGCGGTGTTGCAGGGGAACGGGGACGGCTCCACTCAGCGGCCGCCGACAGCCAGGAGGAGATCGCGGTACTGCAGGGTAACGGGGACGGCTCCACTCAGCGGCGCTGCCGCTGACACAGACGGGAGGAGGAGCGATACTGCAGGGAGTGAGGTGAGGTAAGGGGAGTATGAACGTTTATTTTTTTTTATGTGCCACACAATGCGGGCCGTATACCAGCATGGGGGTGTATAGCAGAATGGGGTGTATAGCAGGATGTGGGTATATTATGAGCAGGATGGGGGTATATTATGAGCAGGATGGGGGTATATTATGAGCAGGTTGGGAGTATATACTGTATATACAAGTCAGAAGGATCATTACCAGGATGGGGTATCTTAGTAGAGAATTTGGGGACATTACCCCCATAACAGTGTCAGCAGCAGATCCTCGCCCCATAACAGTGTGTTAAGATTCCATTTTGTGCTTAAAATTTTATTTTTCTATTTTCCTGCTCTAAAACCAGGGTGCGTCTTATGGTCAGGTGCGTCTTATAGTCCGAAAAATACGGTATATGCCTGTTAGTGCTTAGGCACATTTTATATTTTAAAACGTCCTGGATATACACTTTAAGGGAGGTGAGAGGCACCTAAGTGTGACAGCAAACCGCTCAAATACATTTACATCAGCGTGGTCTGTGTGCTAGACAACCTGCAAGGGTACCTGACAACACCACCAGGCACAGGCGTCATCTACGCTGGACGAGGGACCAATGGTTCACTGACGAAAGCCAATTCACATTAAGTAGAAATGATGGCCACCAACGATGTTAGAGATGTCAAGGAAAGCGATATGCATCAGCCACTGCAGTCACCAGATGAGACTTTGATGGTGGTGGTGTCTAATCAATACAGAACTGCCTACACTTTGTGAATAGTACAGTGACAAGCCCCTGCTGCTTGAGTAACATCATTAATCCTGTCACTGTCCCTTTTTTCATCTTAATGGTCGACAATTCTCCAACTCATAGAGGTCTCATCATTAGGGAACGGCTGCTGGAGATTGGGGTAGCTCAAAAGAAGTGGACTGCACTTTCTCCAAACCTGTGGGATCAGCTGAGTCACTGTGTAGAGGTTCATAGCTCTGTACCCCAGAACCTCAATGACCTGAGGGCCGCCCTTCAAGAAGAGTGTGATGCCATGCCTCAGCAGACCATAGCTCAACTTGTGAACAGCAGAAGACGTCGCAGTAAAACTGTAATCGATGCTCAAGGCCACTTGACAAGTTACTAACACGCTGACTTTTTTAGGTGGTATACCCAACATGACTTCCCCTGCGCCCGCTTGCCGCTGTAGACAGCGGTGAACACCAATCAGCGTGAGGCACAGTAGACATGATGATGTCACATCATGGTGTGTCTACTGTGCAGCGTCAATGCACCAGAGGCCGAAGCAGAGCGCCAGGGGAACAGGAGCGAGGTCAGGATGTGTGATTTGCTGTTGTTTTTTATATTGGATGTTTGTATTTACGTAGGAGGCTGTGTGGGGGCTCATGTTGTATTTAGGAGGGAGACTATCTGCAGCTCATGCTGTATTTAGGAGGGAGGCTATGGGAGGGCTCTCACTGTACATAGGAGGCTATGGGGGGGCTCACACTATATAAGAGACTATGTGGAGGCTCACAGTGTATATAAGAGGCTATGTGGGGCACAGAAATGTACGGTATATAAGAGGCTATATGATGGCTCAAACTGTATATATGAGGCTAAGTGGGGCCGATAATGTATATAGGTGGATATGTGGGAGCTCATACTGTATATAGGAGGCTATGTGGGGCTCATAATGTATATAGGTGGATATGTGGGAGCTCATACTGTATATAGCAGGCTAGGTGGGGCTCAACTGTATATAGGAGGCTATGTGGGGCGCTCATAATGTATATAGGAGGCTATGTGGGGCTCATAATGTATATAGCAGGGTAGAGAAAAGGGGAGTGTCCAGCAACAAAACATCCTGTTCTCTACTTTAATGCAGGTCTATTTTGTCAAGTGATACATCGTTGGAATCGGGGTCTCTTTGCCTACATTATAGTGATCTCAGATAAGGTAGCAAATACCTGGTGACAGATTCCCTTTAATACACTGTTCTGGGTTTTTTTATAAAATCTACAACCTATGAAAGAAAGATTTATGAAAGGAGATCAGTCCTTAAACACAAGTCACTAATCGCCCAAACAAGTGTTCATAGGAATGTTTGCTCCTGAACGCTGGCCTATGTAAACCTGGCAGTAGTCGGCCAACAAACAAGAAAATGTATGATGGTCTTTACAGGACTCTTACTTTAGGTACTATAGGTAAGTGGTTACTGTATATATCATTTAATAGAGCGGAGCTAAAAATCACCTAAGCTGCAAGATCCAGGAAAATATATACTAATCAGGTGTTACATATACATTTTCTAAACTTATGGTCGGATTAGCCCCTGTAACAAAACAATATGCCAGATTCTTGTGAAACCGGACTAGAAAACTTGAAGAGCGCAGTATGTCAGAGCCCCTCAAACCAGGCTAAATTGACAAATCCAATGCAAACCATTTCTTTCAAATACTGAAAGTGACCACCAGCCATGTCCCTGAAGAGGAGTGCCACTGCGGTCTCCAGCGCTGAAGGTGAAGACCACTACCAGTCCGTGGCTCTGAAGAGGAGGACCACCTCGAGCATAGCTCAGAATGCGAGGACCATATTGTCCCCAGCACAGAATGTGAGGACCACCATCCCTGAAGGTCATTTTATGTGAAAACAAAACAAACTGCATCAATCACACAGTGCCGTACACCGAAAAGAACAGAGAATAAATAATGTGCATTCAGTTGCCTTTTAGTCTGCCTTACATTTTGAGTCCCTATCTGTATGTCTTTGGAGTGTGGGAGGAAACCAGAGAACCAGGAGGAAACCCACACAAACACAGGGAGAACATACAAACTCCTTGCAGACGTTGTGCTTGGTGGGATTTGAACCCAGGACCCCAACATTGCAAGACTGCAGTGCTAACCACTGAGCCACGGTAATTCTAGAAAAGTAGTAGCTGGGGTCAGTGTGGATGGTATACCCACCTTCTTTCCGACAAGGTATTTCAGAGCCCCATTCCCCAAATCAAGGTATTACCCTGCCATGTTGGAATAAGCCCTTACAAGGGACAATCACACTGGCAAATTACATTTTTGGTTCCAATGATAAATACCTGGTGTATATTGTAGGAAAAAACATACGAATCCATCTTTAATCATTGATCTTGATAATTTGTGATTCTGTAAAGGTCCAGTCACACATAACGAGATCATTACTACGTCACAGTTTCCGGATCGTTGTGAGCTCGTTGGTGAGATGTCACACAGTCATTTTCCCGACGACTTTAGTAACGATGCAGCGACTTGTATAACGATCTCGTTGGTCGTTGGGACCCTGTCACACAGCAGCTATGTAACGATTCCAATCTCGAATAGGGGCGTAGTGTTTGATGCTGTAAGCCACGTAGGCGCGCATATGCGTCGCCTTTTCCACACCCCTCCGCTCCGAATGGTGCACAATACTGCGTTCTGATTGGGCGGCCGGCCTAGAAGGCAACTTTGTATCGCTTCATCCTTTGTCCCTTTTTGAGCCTTGCTTTGAGGATTGAGCCTGCGGCTCCACCCAGATTCATTCGTACTTTGTTCCCGGTTGCTTGCTTGCTTTTCGGATTGAAGCTCCATCTGCACCCGGATTCATCCCTCCTTCCATCCCATCCCACAGTTAGGGGTACTTTGCACGCTGCGACATCGCAAGCCGATGCTGCGATGCCGAGCGCGATAGTCCCCGCCCCCGTCGCAGCTGCGATATCCTTGTGATAGCTGCCGTAGCGAACATTATCGCTACAGCAGCTTCACATGGACTCACCTGTCCTGGGACGTCGCTCTGGTCAGCGACCCGCCTCCTTATTAAGGGGGCGGGTCGTACGGCGTCACTGCGACGTCACACGGCCAATAGGAGCGGAGGGGCGGAGATGAGCGGGATGTAAACATCCCGCCCACCTTCTCCCTTCCGCATATCCTACGGGAGCCACGGTGACGCCGGTAGGAGACGTTCCTCGCTCCTGCGGCTTCACACACAGCGATGTGTGCTGCTGCTGGAGCGAGGAACAACAACGGACCATCGCGTCAGCGTAATTATGGATTACGCCGACGCTACACCGATGATATGATTAAGACGCTTTTGCGCTCGTTAATCATATCATCTAGGCTTTACACACTACGATGTCGCCTGCGATGCCGGATGTGCGTCACTTTCAATTTGACCCCACCGACATCGCACCTGCGATGTCGTAGTGTGCAAAGTACCCCTAAGTGTTTGCTTACTGTTCTCAGCGCCAACCAATCGGTGCAGAGGGGGCGCGGAAAAAGTGACGCAACTACACGCCTATGTGTCACACTTTAAGCTCTCATCTAGGTAGTTAACGAGATTGTTGGTAGGTGTCAAACATACAGATCCATCCTGCCCAGAAGGACTCCAACGAGCCAAAAATGTCCCAGGACATTCAGCAACGACCAACGATCTCACAGCAGTGTGCGGATCGTTGGTACGTGTCAAACATAACGAGATCGCTGGTGAAGTCGTTTCATCACAGAAACTGTGACGTAGCAACGATCTCCTTATGTGTGAACTGGCCTTAAGTATCACCGATATCAGCAATACGATCAGTAGGTGACGTTCATAGAGATAGTTACAATAATCATTCCTTGAGGAATGACTCAAATTAATCATCAATGGTAATAAATATTGTTCTACTACATGTAATAATAAAAAATCTAAAATTGAAACCGTGCCAAAAATTCAAAGCACAATTCCTTCAATGAATATCAATAGCTTGGGTGTTAATTAAAAAGTGGCGCTTCAACCCGTTACCATCACATTTCCTTTACAGCACCGTTCTGGTGTAATGCTAAATACAGATCTACTATGGCTGGATGTGAAGGAAGGGTAGCGAGCCCCTGGGTGAATCCACTGACAGCCATCGCCCTCCTCCTGACAGCAAAGCTAGTGTTATATAGGTCACACTACAGAGATGAAAGTAATGAAAGCCTCCCCATCTGATCACAGTGTATAGCGGTGGTGATCAACCACAGGCAAAACATACACACGCAACAGGAAAAGATAGTACATTAACAAAGGGAGTGATGACATGCACTGATTACAGCCGGCCTCTGCTGACACTGCAAGCAGCTGATTGGGGGGCTGCCGGCTGTCAGACCACCTCTGATCTCATATAGATGACGTACTGTGCACAGGGGGTCATCAATAACAGATCAGGGGGTCCGATGGCCGGCAGTCCCAACAATCAGCTTGCAGTGTCAGCAGAGGCCGGATGTAATCAGTGCATGTCATCACTCCCTTTATTAAAGGTTATAACCTATTTATTTTAATTCACGCAGAGACCATTGGTGTAATGATATCTCCCAGTGGATTTTAGCCATAACGTATCTGTACTGAATCTCCACGAACCACTTTGTAGCTATATGTTTGATATCTGTCAAGAAACCCAAGAACCTGGGATAAAGATTCCACTTTAGGCTACAAATAATGTTTTTAAAAATATATTACAAAAGCTGCTGCAGCACATTGCACAAGAATCCCCAATGTATAATGATCCTCCAAAAATCTGTGACTATTAAAGGGAACCTGTCAGGTGCAATATGCACCCAGAACCTCGAGCAGTTCTGGGTGCATATCAGTGATTCCTGCCTAACCGTCCCTGTACACACTAGCATAGATAAAGAGATCTTTACAAAGTGTTTCTAGAGATTTTTTATCGTATGCTAATGAGCACGGGGACTAGTCGCAAGGGTGTTTTTGTTCCCTTGGCTAGCCGACCCACATAGCATGGTAGCGCTCCCGTGTGGGTGTACTAATATGCTAATGAATACGCTGCAGCATACCTCACTGTTCATGGTGGCCGGCGGAGGATGGATGCGTTCTGCGCATGATCTGGATTACCCTAGGCTTCCGATCATGTGCACTAAACTGATTCCAGGTGTAAGCTTCCCAGCTTCAGTGAGGTACAGTGCACATGAGCGGAAGTGCTGAGGACGCATCCATCCTCCGCCGTGAAGAGTGAGGTACGTGTGTGTCGCTGCGCATTCATTAGCTTGTTAGTACGCCCACAGGGGTATGCTAGCATGCTATGTGGGCCGGCTAGCTAAGGGAACGAACACCCTCGGGCCTAGTCCCCGCACTCATTAGCATAAGATATAAGATCTTTAGAAATACTTATTCTAAGGGGTGCTTCACACACAGCGAGCTCACTGCCGAGATCGCTGCTGAGTCACGCTTTTTGTGACGCAGCAGTGACCTCATTAGCGATCTCGCTGTGTGTGACACTGAGCAGCGATCTGGCCCCTGCTGCGAGATCGCTGCTCGTTACACACAGCCCTGGTTCGTTTTCTTCAAAGGCGCTCTCCCGCTGTGACACACAGATCGCTGTGTGTGACAGCGAGAGAGCGACAAATGAAGCGAGCAGGGAGCAGGAGCCGGCGTCTGACAGCTGAGGTAAGCTTGTAACCAAGATAAACATCGGGTAACCAAGGTGGTTACCCGATATTTACCTTAGTTACCAGCCTCTGCAGCTCTCACGCTGCCTGTGCTTCCGGCTCTCTGCACATGTAGCTGCTGTACACATCGGGTTAATTAACCCGATGTGTACAGCAGCTAGGAGAGCAAGGAGCCAGCGCTAAGCAGTGTGCGCAGCTCCCTGCTCTCTGCACATGTAGCTGCATTACACATCGGGTTAATTAACCCGATGTGTACTGTAGCTAGGAGAGCAAGGAGCCAGCGCTCAGTGTGCGCGGCTCCCTGCTCCCTGCACACACAGCGGTGTGCGCTGGTAACTAATGTAAACATCGGGTAACCATACCCGATGTTTACCTTAGTTACCAGTCTCCGCAGCTTCCAGACGGCGGCTCCGTGCAAGCGCAGCGTCGCTTGCACGTCGCTGCTGGCTGGGGGCTGTTCACTGGTCGCTGGTGAGATCTGCCTGTTTGACAGCTCACCAGCGACCATGTAGCGATGCAGCAGCGATCCTGACCAGGTCAGATCGCTGGTCGGATCGCTGCTGCATCGCTAAGTGTGAAGGTACCCTAAAGCTCTCTTTATCTATGCTAGTGTATACAGAGACGGTTAGGCAGGGATTAGCAATATGCACAGAACTGCTTGTGGCTCTGGGTGCATATTGCACCTGACAGGTTCCCTTTACATACTACATATTCCTAGTACTACAAAAGCTCATCCTCACTCCAAGCGTCACCATCCTCAGTGGCCTGGAAGCCAAGCACACATACAGGGAAATCATTTTGTTTTTCGTCGGGATGTCGAGGCCATCTCATCAATGACATTCCTATGGAGAATCTTTACGGGGTTGTTCCCTTTCGATAAAGGTTTTCCTCTAGCTGCAGGTTCTAAAAAACAATAAAAAAACAAAAAAAACACACGCTGTACTAATTTTCTGCAGGTCCACCAGCGAGTTTCCACCGCTGCCCCCAGTGTCTGGTATTTGCAATGGCGCTACCATAACCTGACAACACTACAGCCAATCAGTGACCTCAGCGACTCTGCCAATGTAGACAGAACGTGCAGCTCTGAGCTGTGTAGATCACTAATTAGCTGCAGCAGTGTAGACACAACATCGGTACTGCAGGCTATGCCAGACATCCAGAGCAGCGGAGACTAACAGGTGGGCCTGGGGAAGGGGAGTACATTGCAGCTTCTTTGTAAATTAAAAAATGCAGCTGGGGTAGAAACTTGTAATAAAAATAAATAACTAAAATAAAGTACACCCTCACCCGATGTCTGTCAGGACGCTGCCCTCACCCGATGTCTGTCAGGACGCTGCCCTCACCCGATGTCTGTCAGGACGCTGCCCTCACCCGATGTCTCTCCAGAAGACGTATTTACCCAGGACGTCCTAATACGTGGGTGGCTGAAAACTGCTGGGGGCTGACATATTTCAAATCCTGGGGCAATAACTAAATAAGGATTACCTTTTTGCTAAATAAAACGTACCATATTTACCATATTATAAGACACACTCTCCCCCACCCCCACCCCCCCACCATGGCATACCGGGGTGGCGGCGGTGGAACGGGGTCACAGGAGACAGGGTCAGCGATACTGAGGGCTCAGAGGAGGGGGTGTCACTGCAATGGAGTGGCTCAGGAGGGTCACAGGATGGAGGGTCGGCGATACTGCAGGCTCCATTGATCTCTCGGCGGTCTCCATTGAACTGTCGGCGGCTGACGCGATGAACGTCAAGAAAACGGCTGCGGATGCCAATCTGCAAACGCACCATTTTCCTGAAGTCTATCGCGCCAACCGCCAGCAGTTCAATGGCGCTTGCCGCCGCAACACCCCAGAGCCTGCAGTATCAATGACCCACCATCCACTGATGCTTCTTCTGAGCCGTGACACCCTCTCCTCCGAGCCCGCAGCATTGCCATCCTTATCCCCTGTGACCCTCCTGACTCGCTCCACCACCGCCGCTCCCCCTGGTGAGTTAATATAAGATGCACTAGCATTATAAGACGGACCCTCATTTTAACATTAAAAATTATTTTTTCCTATTTTCCTCCTCTAAATTTGGGGTGCGTCTTAACCCAGTGCGTTTTATAAAACAAACAATATGCCATTTAGCAAAATTGGTCATATTTAAATGTACTTTACGTGTTATTTATTTTTATGACATTTCTTGGAGTACCCCTTTAATTGAAAGAGAGCAACCCATTTAACCGTTCAACTTAGGAATGTACATTCAAAGGGTTTTTCTCAAAATCAGTTGTTCCCTATCCATCGGGATCTTGCATACAGAGGTATAATACATACACAACTTCTGCGCCAATCATTGTCAAAGACACTGAGGGAAATGGAGTTTGTATACTTGCTTTATCCATCAGTCCCATAGACAATGAATGGAGCAGAACCCATTGAAGGTTGGGTTCTGCAGGGCCCAGCAGTCAGACTTCTCCCCAGGTATAAAATTTTGGTAAAACCCCTTGAACGCTCACAGTCTATACAGTGCCTGGTATTCGTTTCTCCTATAAAATAGTGATCAGGTAGATAGATATTACGTTAGCAAACCATCCAGGCAGTACTCGCACATCGTAACAATGTGAATGTGTTTGTTGACTGTGCATTTTTTAAATAAAAAAAAAAAATCTCTATAGTCTAAAATGTCAGCAATATTTGTGGGTTAACATGCAATTTTGCCACATGGAACATTATCCTACTATGTAGCTCCTTTTTTGCAGATCACATGATGAATGGCTACATGAGGACAAGTAGAGAGAAAGTCGTCTTTGTCGCATATGGTACAGAATTAAATGTCAGTAATAATATATTGCATCCTCACACTCACCATTTCAGCCTTGACCTTCTTCAGTCCTCGATTATCCAGTTCAGGATCATCATTTTCGGATTTTATAACATTCAATGCATTCCCACTGTCCGTTGCCATTCCCCCACCCATCTGTTCTACTGAAGTTCCCATAGTTTCCTGCACAGAGTTTCCACGGCCTCCAACTCCAGGGGGCGGCTGGAGAATGCCAATGGGCTCCTTGTCCACACTTGCCCCAGGTACCTCACTCTTGTCCTTCTTGGCCTTTCCGCTTTCTTTTTTAGAGCTAGATGAGCTGCGGGCTGCCTTACTGGATTTCTCTCCTCCCTTGGAAGGAGCTGCTGCCGAGGAGGGGACTCCAGAGTTTCCCCCGTTATCTGCAGAACGTCCTGACACTTCTTTTTTGTTTGCTTCTCCAGATGGGAAAAGTCCAGTGGAGGTCTGACTACTCCTGCCTCCATCCTTGCTACCTTTACTCCTCTTTGATTTGGATTTCGACTCTTTAGTTTGACCACTAGGTACAGGTGTCACAAACTTTATGTTATCGGGGAGCGTGGCCACAGCGTTGGGGGCTGGAAGGCCCACCTCTTTAGATCCTGACATCTCAAGTTTCTGCTGGTCCTTCTCTAGATCCGCATCCAAGTCAATAATCAGATTGCCCACTCCAATGTCCCATTCATCACCGCTATCGTAGGTCTCCACGGGATTTGTGTCCAGACCTTTCCCTCCTGGTGCGCCACTGCTCAAGGACATCTTAAGTGTCCGCACCCTCCTGAGGCCTTAGGTTTTTCCAGGTCGGGGATGCAGTGTCAGCCTCTCTACTCTCCAGCCTGGATCGGGTGTTTTAGCCAAATAAAGGAACAGATGTACAAAAGTTTGAGGTTATAGAATCACACTGGATCTTTGAAGAGACGGCATTCTAACTGCAAATCAAAGAAAAAAGTGTCACTAAGAGGCATTCATACCGCATACAATGCAGAAAATGTATTCATAAGGCACAATATAAAGACAATAAAGTTACATAATTGCACAAAGAACATTTGCTAAAACATAAGCTTTAACATAACTAACATGGATACATACACACAAAAAACCTGTTGGCTTTTTCTAGCTGTTGGGGAAGTTTCTTCTTTTGTTAAAGGGCCATTGTCATATTATAAAACAAGCTTATTGCTAGGATAGGCCATCACTCGGGGATCAGTGAGTCCGAACACAGCGTCCCCCAATGATCAGGAGAATGAAGGGTGAGGCTTATCCACTAAATAAAGAATGTAAAGTATGTCTTAATCTTTAGCCAGTAGTGTGGTGATTATTTAGTGTTTTTCTAGTGAACACACCAACCAAGCTTTAAAGCGGCGCTGTCACCAGATTTCACAATACAAAGTAGCATCATTATTAATTAGATCTGTTAGGCCCGGTGTACTTATTTTACAAATCCTTGTCAGAATAGCCATAAAATCATCTTTCAAAGTTCCAGTCAATCTCTAACCAATTAGCCCGACTGCCAGCTCCTCATCGTCCCTCCTCCCTCCTGTGATCTCACACTGCTCAGTACAAGCTGCATCGGTCAGTCAGGGTGGGCGGGCAGAGACTGAATACACGTCAACTAAGGAGTCATTTGTTTATATAGCTGGACTCAAAATGCTAAGTTCAGCATTAGGATTAAAGAGCCATTTAGGCTAAGTTCACACAGGGCTCTTTTTGGTAAGTTTTTGCTGCGTTTTTTTAGCTGCAGATTTGCCTTGGATTTATGCAAATCCATGCTAATAAAAAAGCTGCTTTTTACAGTACCAGCAAAGTCTGAGATTTCTGACATCTCATTTACACACACACAAACACATTAGGTTTTTTTTCTGACTGTTTTGTCAAATACCTGTGTTTTTGGTCAGGTTTTTAAAGAATGAGCATGTCAATTCTTTGCTGCAGATTTGCGGCGTTTTTTCATTCATACAACCCATTTTGTAGAAAGAAAAGCAGCAAATCCGCACCAAATGTGCCGCAAAAACGCCACTAAAAAACGCATGAAAAACACAGATGACTCAAAGGAGATTTCCTGCCACAAGATCAGGTTTTGGTCAGGAAAAATAAACTTACCAAAAAAGCCCTGTGTGAACATAGCCTTCTTCTTAAATGGATTTTGACAGTAAATACAACAGTCTCATTAGGTCCAAGACATCTATTTAAAAATGTATACAGTTTGTACTGTACAATAATTCTAATTAAAACAGTCGCACTAGAGACCATCGATAGGGTTAGGGCTACAGCTAAACATTTGGTTACAATAAAACTCCTGGAATGGATGTAATTCTTTTCCTATTTGTGCAGTACATGGCCGCGGACACCATTCTGTTGACAGAGCGATGATGTGCAGCAATGCAAATGAGTACTTCCAGCTGCTGGCAGCACCAGGAACAGCTGGTCAGCGGGGTACCCTGTGCCGCCCCCCACCGATCAGACATTGATGACCTACCCTAAGGATAGGTCATCAATGTTAAAGCACCAGTCCAGTGGGGGCTTTCACCGCTGGAGTGGTGCTTCTACGAGAGTTCCCTGACCGTAATGCTATGCTCACCCTCCGATGTCTTTATCTTCTATCACCCCTGCTACTGTCGGGTTCCGGTGATTTGTGACCTGCCGACAGCTGCAGTGTTTCATGGAGCGCGCAGGAGGTCAGTACTCAATGTATCTCTAGGACAGCCTTATTTTGGCCTTGTTCTGCCTCTCATAGAGGTACATTGGGAGCACGAAACGTAACTTCTGACTTGTGGCTAGCCAGAAGTTACAGTCACAAGATGGAAGCGCAGGACCGGAGCTGCGCCAATAAAGGTTGAAAACACCATAGGGGAAGTATAACGCTGGGGCAAAGGACTTATATTTAAAGAGGTGGTTCACTACTCAACCTTAGTGGTCACATTGATGTAAAGGTCATTAAGAAGGCTTTTGTCAAATACCTTGTGTAGTGAATTCTGACACTGAGCGGCGCTATTGTGGTCCGCTCATCCCCATCATGTGACCTCCCGACCTCCATGACCTATTACATCCGGTGATGTCACATCAACTTCCAGTTGACCCGACATCACTGAGGCCGGCCCCAGTCTCCGTGAATCACTGGGCTGTGGGTGGAATTTCACCGCTTATCAGTCACAGCCCAGCATCGCTCCTAGTTGCAGCACTCTGCAGCAAAGGAGATGCTGGGCTGTGATGAGCAGTGAAACTCCGCCAACAGCACTCTCAGGGAGGTTGGGACCGGCCTCGGTGACGTTGGGTCAACTGGTAGTTGACGTGACCTCACCATATCCCAGAGGTCATGGAGCCCGTGAGGTCACATGATGGGGATGAGCGGACCACAATAGCGCCGCCCAGAGGCAGAATGTACTACACAAGGTATTTGAGAAAAACCATCTTTATGTGCTTTACAGCGATGTGGCCAGTAATACAGAGTAATGGAACACCTCTTTAAAGCACCTCTCCAGAGATGGGGGGGGGAAGAAATCCTCCGCTGGAGTGGTGCTTTAAATCATCAAGATACACTCTGAGGCATTATTCATATGTTCATGAACCACGTACGTTTTCTAGCTAGGATTTTCACGAGAAGAACATGTGCCTTCTAGGCTATGTGCGCACGTTGCCGATTTGGTGCAGACATTTTCTGCATCAAATCTCCACCTTCGTGCAGAGAAATGCAACAAAAAAACACTTGCGTCTTTGTGCCAAGCGTTTTTCTTAATGAAGCTAGTGAGTGGAAGGGCTAAAAAAACACACCAACAACTGACATGATACAGATTATTTTCTGCACCAAATCTACAAAGGAAAAAATAAGCAAAGTGTGCATAACACTTTAGAAATCTCAAAGAAAAACATGCAGATTTGTGCCAAAATCTGCACCAAATGAGCATAAAACATGCACTGTGTGCACACAGCCTTAAAGTTTACAGGGGAATTTACATTTTTTTTATTAGCTGTGTGTTCACAAAAAAATAAATAAATAACAGATATGTCAGTTTTCCATCAGTCACGGTTGATAATGAACCATACTAGTCTATGGATCACAGACAGCACAAGATACCACCCATGTGCTGTATGTGATCATTGCAATCAATAAGAAAATTTGCATATTATTTATTTTCTCATAGGTGACGCGGATTAAACGGTCACGAAAATTGGATCAAAGCCAGTCATGAAACTAGGACAGTGGCTGAATGTGGCCTTACCGACATACACCATGAAGAGTGTAAAGTCTACAAAAAACATAGCTTATAAGTAAATCACATAAAATATACAACATATTAATAGTTAAAGGGAATCTGTCACCAGGTTTTTGCTACCTCATCTGAGAGCAGCACAATGTAGAGACAGAGACCCTGACACCAGCGATGTGTCACTTACTGAGCTGATTGTTGTCATTTTGATAAAATCAATGTTTTCTCTGCTGCAGATCTAGTAGAGCTCATGAACACATCTCCGAAATAAAAATGGAAAAAACGCAATAAAAAAGCCAAATGTAAAGAAAAGGGTATAGCTAAAACCTCGACCACCTCTTTTGTGCAAATCTTAAAGTCGGACATTGCCAAACAGTGCATACTATCTGAGCTGCCTCATGTAAATGGATTAGTTGGGGGTGGTATCTGAATCCAGTATTTTATAGATTTAGAAAAAAAAACACGATGTAAGAGCACAACGTAGAGCACAGGGTAAATGTGAAGTGATCCAAAATGTTCTGTACCCCAAAATGCAACCGATAAAAGCTTCTACTGAACCCACAAAAAAAAACAAAACCCCACTCAAGGTCTTCATCTGTTAGGAGAAATATAGGGGGCACCAACGTCACTGGTAGAAAAAAGGCTCTGGAAAAGCCCTATGGTTCCTCCATAAAAGAAATTTAGCTAAATCTGCACTCCCAAATGAAAATGTCCCCTCTCACCTGAGCCCCACAGTGTACCTAAAACACAGTTAGAATCCACACGTGTTGGCATTTCTAATGTGAGGAGAGGCCACTAAATTTGGGGTGAAGGTTTTAAGACGTTCAGGCTGGGTAAGATGGGCACTATAATTTACGGGCACTGCAATGGCAGATTTCCAATTCACTGCAACATCCATTGCTGCTTGTTTCTGGAAAACACCCATAGAGTCAAAATCATCACTACAACCGTAGATGAATTCCCATAAGGCCTAAGCCACACGGCGAGAAAATCGGTGCGAGTGGAGTGCGATAAAACATCGCATTCCCCTCGGACCAATTCTAGCCTGTGTGACAGCACACATGAGCGATTATTTTCTCAGCCCTAATCGGACCGAGAAAACAATCGCAGCATGCTGCGATTGTAATCCGAGACTCTTTCTCTCGCACCCATTCAAGTGAATGGGGCGAGAGAAAAATCGCACTGCACTCGCGGTACACCGGTGTACCGTGCGTGCAGAGCGAGAATGTCTATAGCCGGCTACACAGGCGAGAGGGAGAGAAATCCCTCCCTCCCCTCCTGAGTGCCGGCCCGCCCCCCGCAGCTGAGGTCTGCTCGCACGAACGGACCTCAGTTGCAAGGACACAAGCATGAGACTCGGCTCTGCTGTACTGCCAGCACGAGCCGAGTCTCATGCAAGGGGATCGCAGTAGTCCCCGTGTGGCCCCGGCCTTAGGGTGTAATTCAAAATTGGGCTCACTTGAGGGTGCTGACTGCTCCTCTGGCACTTGGGGGCTCTGCACATGGAGTCCGCAAACTATTCTTGGAAAGTCTGCACTCCAAAAGTCAAACAGTGCTTCAGAGTCTCGCCGTGTGGCCAAACGGTATTGTACTGTCACATATGGAGTATTGTCAAGTTCACGAGAATTCGTGTGACAATTATGAAGTCATTTTTATCTATTTTCCTTTGTGAAAATGTAAACCCTGGGGCTAAAACAACATTTTAGTGGTAAAAATGTAATTATTATTTGTTCACTGCACAAATGGTATAAACATTTTCTGAAACATACGTGGTGTTAATATGCTCACTGAAACAGTAGGATGAGTTAATTAAATGGTGCAGTTTGTAAAATGGGGTCACTTATGGGGGTTTCTGCTATACTGACACCTCAGGGGCTCTGCCAACGTGACATGGCACCTGCAAACCATAACAAATCTGCACTCCGATATGGCGCTCCTTCCCTTCTGAGCTGTGCACAGTGCCTGAAAAGTCGTTTTCGACCTCATGTAAGTTATCGCCGTAGTCCGGTGAAATTGTGTAACAAATTTTGAGGTCCATTTTCTCCTGTTACCCTTGTGAAAATGAAAAGTTTAGGGCTAAAGCTACATTTTTGGGGGAAAAAAAAAAAAAACATTTCATTTTTACGGCCCAATATTATAAAATTCTGTGTTTTGTGACGCACAATTGGTTCAATATGCTCCCCCGTAATAAATTACTTGAGAGGTGTAGTGTTCAAAAATTGTTTCACTTGTTGGGGGAGTTTCTGCTGTTTCGGAGCCTTAGCGGCTCTCCAAATGTAACATAACATCCACAATCTATTGCAGATAATTTTACACTCCAAAAATCAAAATAGCGCTCCTTCCCTTCCAAGTGTCGCAGTGTGCCCAAATGAGTTTCTGACCACATATGGGGTAGCTCTGTGCTCAGGAGACATTTCACAACAAAAGATGTGCTCCATTTTCTCTTGTGACCCTTATGAAAATGAAAAATTGGGGGCTTAACCAACATTTTCTTGGGGAAAAAATAATTTTAAAATTTTCACCACGGTCTGATTTTTTTAAAATTCTATGAAGCAGCTGCAGGTTCAAGATGCTCAACACATCTAAATAAATTCCTCAAGGGGTACAGATTCCAAATTGGGGTTACTTGTGGGGGGTTTCCACAACAGGGGATCCACAAATGTGACATGGCGTCCACTATCTATTCCAGCCAATTTTGTGCTCCAAAAGTCAAATGGTGCCCCTTTCCTTCCAAGTTATGCCGTTCCCAAACAATAGATTTCCACCACATATGAGGAATCAGCGAACGAAAGACAAATTTCATAAGAAATTTTGGGGTCAATTTTCTCCTGTTACCCTTATGAAAATTACAAATTTGGGGCTTAAGTAACAATTTTGTGGGGAAAAAATGTGATGTTATTTTGACGGTGCAATGTTACAAAGTTCTGTGAAGCACCTGGGCTTCAAGGTGCTCACCACATATCTAGATAAAATTCCTCAAGGCTACATGCGCACGCTGCTTTTTTTCCTGCTTTTTTGGCTGCAGTTTTGTTGTCAGAACTTTCTGACATTTGACTTCCCAGCAAAGTCTATGAGAAGTCAGATTTGTCATACGCACGTTGCAGTTTATTTGTCAGCGTTTTATTTGTCAAAGGTTTGTGACAAATAAAATGCAGCATGTTCATTCTTCCTGCGTTTTTGTCAACATTTGTCACAAAAACGCAGCAAAAACGCAGGGTGTGAAAAACGCACCGAAAAGGCACCAAAAACGCACCTAAAAGTACATGCGTTTTTTTGTGACATTTCCAGGCTCTCTCTGATAAGGTGCAGTTTTGGCTGCATTTTGGCTGCAGTTTGTGAACACAAAAAGATGCAGCGTGCACATGTAGCCTATAGGGTATAGTTTCCTAAAGGGAGGTCAGTTGTAGACACATCAAGGGCTCTCAACAAATTCTATGTTCCAAAAGTCAAATGGTGCTCCTTCCCTTCTGCACCATGCCGTGCACCCAAACAGTAGTTTTCCACCAAATATGGGGTATCCCTGTACTCAGGAGAAATTGTACAACTAATTGTATAGTCCATTTTCTCCTGTAACCTTTGCGAAAATGCAAAATTAAGGCCTAAAGCAATATTTTTGTGAGGTAAAGTGTTTATTTTTTCCTTCCACATTGTTTAAGTTCCTGTAAAACACCTAAAGTGTTAATAAACTTCTTAAAGGGAACCTGTCATCAGAAATTTAGCTATAAAGCTAAAAGTTCCCCCCTCTGCAGCTCCTGGGATGCATTCTAGGAAGCTTCCTATAGTTCTTGTGGCCCCTTTTATACCAAAATAAACACTTTGTAAACTGGTACCTTTTCTTATGCAAATTTCTTAAATCTTCCATGGGGGCGGGCTGCCTGGGGTCCATTGCTGTCCTCCTGCCGATTTACGCCGCCCCTGAACGCTGAATTTCAAAGCTCAGGACGCCGCCCCTGGGTGCCCGTGGTCCCGCGCATGCGCTGTTCCACTGTAGCGGTGCCGTGCACTGTGTGACCGCTGGTGACGCTTTGCGCGGGCACGAGGTTATGGGCGGCGCTGTGAGTGTCATCAGCAAGTGCCGCCCATAACCTCGTGACCGCACTTTCCCCTATTACTCCAGCGTTATGTGCAAGCGCTCGCTGGCCAGATGACCGGACGTCACCTCTTTCCCATCCTGCTCAGCAGGATGTGACGTCCGGTCATCTGGCCAGCGAGCGCTTGCGCATAACGCTGGAGTAATAGGGGAAAGTGCGGTCACGAGGTTATGGGCGGCACTTGCTGATGACACTCACAGCGCCGCCCATAACCTCGTGCCCGCGCAAAGCGTCACCAGCGGTCACACGTGCACACAGTGCACGGCACCGCTACAGTGGAACAGCGCATGCGCGGGACCACGGGCACCCAGGGGCGGCGTCCTGAGGTTTGAAATTCAGCGTTTGGGGGCGGCGTAAATCGGCAGGAGGACAGCAACGGACCCCAGGCAGCCTGCCCCCATGGAAGACTTACGAAATTTGCATAAGAAAAAGGTACAAGTTTACAAAGTGTTTATTTTGGTATAAAAGGGGCCACAAGAACTTTAGGAAGCTTCCTAGAATGCAGCCCAGGAGCTGCAGAGGGGGGAACTTTTAGCTTTATAGCTAAATTTCTGATGACAGGTTCACTTTAAGGCCCTGTGCGCACACTGAGTTTTTTGCCGCGGTTTTGGCTGCAGAAAAAATGCAGTTTTGTTCATACTCTTTCTGCAGTCCTTCTCCAGCAAAATCTCTGGGAAAACCAAAATGCTGGGAGCACACTGTTTTTTTCCCTATAGGTTTTGCTGAAGAATTTCTGCAGCAATAAAAGAAGTAGCATGTCACTTCTTTTCCGCAGGTGCCTGCGGTTTTTGACATAGATAATGTTAAAAACCTGTAGGGACTAACCCGCGGCAAAACTGTGGGTGCGTTATTACCGTGGTTTTTGCTACGGGTGCGGTATTCTGCCAGAGGGTGCGGATTTTTCTTAAGAAAAAGTTATTTCCCAGTGAGCACAGGGCCTTAACACCAGAACTACTGAGGTAGTCATTTTGACTACTTTGCACTATGTATTTCTATATAGGTGTCACGAGTCCAGTAGTTCTAGTGTTAATGTGGTTTTGAGCTGTTTATGGGGCTCAGATCGACAAACAAGTCACTTTTGGGTATTTTCTGTCACATAGGACTCTCAAAGTCACTTGAAATGTGATGTAGTCCCTAAAAAAAAATAAAAAAAAAAAAATCTTTTTAAATTTTGTTGGAATGAGGAGAAATTGCTGATGAACTTTTAAGCCTTCTAACAAAAAGAAAATTGTGTTTCAAACTGGTGCTGATGTAAAATAGACACGTGGCAAATGTTATTTATTAACTATTGTGTGGTATAACTATCCGGTTTAAGGGCAGAAAAATTCAATAGTTTGAAAACTGAAGTTAAAAAAAAAAAACAAACCTAAATTTTCAGAAATAAACATATATAATATTGAGCAACATTTACCACTAAAGGGGGCTTTACACGCTACGACATCGCTAATGCGAACTCGTTGGGGTCACGGAATTGGTGACGCACATCCGGCCGCATTAGCGATGCCGTTGCGTGTGACACCGATGAGCGATTTTGCATCGTTGCAAAAACGTGCAAAAATCGCTCATCGGTGACATGGGGGTCCATTCTCGATTATCGTTACTGCAGTAGTAACGAGGTTGTTCTTCGTTCCTGCGGCAGCACTCATCGCTCCGTGTGACACCGCAGGAACGAGGAAGCTCTCCTTACCTGCCTCCCGGCCACAATGCAGAAGGAAGCAGGTGGGCAGCATGTTACGTCCCGCTCATCTCTGCCCCCCGCTTCTATTGGGCGGCCGCTCAGTGACGTCGCTGTGATGCCGCACGGACCTCCCCCTTAGAAAGGAGGCGGTTCGCCAGTCACAGCGACGTCGCCGGGCAGGTATGTGTGACGGGCCTGGGCGATGTTGTGCGGCACGGGCAGCGATTTGCCCGTGTCGCGCAACAGATGGGGGCGGGTACCCACACTAGCGATATCGGGACCGATATCGCAGTGTGTAAAGCCCGCTTTAGGCTAGGTTCACATTTCCGTTGTTTTGCATCAGTCACATGCGTTGCTTGACGCATGTGACTGATGCGTTGTACAACGGATGACAAAGAACAGAAATCATTGTCGAACTCCGCTGTGTGCGGGGGGCGGAGCGCGAGGGGGGCCGTGGCGCTGAGGACGTCAGTGCCGCGGGGACTGCAGGGCTGTGGACAAGTCAGTGTGTGTGTGTGTGTGTGTGTGTATATATATATATATGAGTGTGTGTGTACACATGCGGAGTGCGGGAGGGGGCGGAGCCGAGTGGTGAAGTATCGGCCTCCTTGCACATGTATCCAGGGTAAATATTGCTTGGTTAACCGATATTTATCTCGGATACCAGCGTACACCGCTTAGCGCTGGCTCCCTGCACACGTAACCAGTGTAAATATCGGGTAACTAACCAAAGCGCATTGCTTGGTTACCTGATGTGTATCCTGGTTACGGGTGCAGGGAGCCAGAGAGAGCATGCACAGCGAAATCCTACGGATAGCGCTGCTCAAAAAACGTTACAGGCTGCGTTGCTCCCGCCCGGTGGTCAGTTAAAAAACGACTGACCGCGACGCAGCGGATGCAACGCAGCATCATCAGTCGCAATCCGTCACTAATAGAAGTCTATGGGGAAAAACTGGATTCCTGCAAAATATTTTGCAGGATACCGTAATTCCTCAAGGCGACAGATTGTGACTGATGCAAAACAACAGAAGTGTGAACCTAGCCTAACATGAAGTACAGGAGTTCACGGAAATACAATCTCAGAATATCTGGGGTATGATGAAGCATTCCAGAGTTATTACATCAAAGTGACGGAGTCAGATTTGAAAAATGAGGCTCGGTCATTAACCCCTTCACGACCTTGGACGGATCTATCCGTCCAGGATCGTGTCCCGTTAAGCCCCGCCCCCTGCCGCGGGCAGGCGGCGTGGATCGGCACACATATCAGCTGTTTTCAACAGCTGACATGTGTGCCTGCTAGCCGCGGGTGGAATCGCTTCCACCCGCGGCCATTAACCCCTTAAATCTTGCTGCCAAAGTCTGGCAGCAAGATTTAAATGCGCGCGGCCATGTTTGTTACTCACCGCCGCCCCCACCGGAAGTCACGTGTGTTATCACGTGACTATCGGTGGTTGCCATCGTAGCACAGGGTCATGTGATGACGCCTGCTGCTACGATGTTTCACTTTCATTTTCCCTGGGCCGAGAGCAGAGGGAAAACCAAAGTGACTGAATCTGCTGATTACAGCGGTATAGCTGTGATCAGCAGATAGCGATCAGCAATCGGATTGCTGATTGCTATAGCCCCCTAGGGGGACTAGTAAAATAAAAAAAAAAAAGTAAAAAAAAAAAGTTTTAAAAAATAAAAAAAAAAAAACAAAAAACCTAAAAGTTCAAATCACCCCCCTTTCCCCCCATTGAAAATTAAAGGGTTAAAAAATAAATAAATATACACATATTTGGTATCGCCGCGTTCAGAAATGCCCGATCTATCAAAATATAAAATCAATTAATCTGATTGGTAAACGGCGTAGTCACAAAAAAATTCCAAACGCCAAAATTACGTTTTTTGGTCGCCGCATGTTTTACGCAAAATGCAATAACAGGCGATCAAAACGTAGCATCTGCGCAAAAATGGTACCATTATAAACGTCAGCTCGAGGCGCAAAAAATAAGCCATCACTGAGCCATAGATCCTTAAAAATAAGAACACTACGTGTTTCGTAAAATGGCGCAAAACGTGCGCCACTTTTATTGGACAAACTTGTGAATTTTTTTTAACCCCTTAGATACAAGTAAACCTATACATGTTTGGTGTCTACAAACTCGCACCGACCTGAGGCATCACATAGATACCTCAGTTTTACCATATAGTGAACACAGTGAATAAAATATCTCAAAAACTATTGTACGATCACACTTTTTTTGCAATTTTTCCGCACTTGGAATTTTTTTGCAGTTTTCCAGTACACTATATGGTAAAACTTATGGTTTCATTTAAAAGTACAACTCGTCCCGCAAAAAACAAGCCCTCATATGGCAAGATTGATGGAAAAATAAAAATGTTACGCCTCTCAGAAGAAGGGGAGCAAAAAACAAAAACGCAAAAACGGAAAGTGCCCGGGGGCTGAAGGGGTTAAAGGGAACCAATCACCAGGATTTTCGTATATAACCTAAAGCCAGTGCTATACTGGCACTATTAGGCTGAATCTCTACATACCTGTAGTATTCAGCTCGGATGTTTAGGTTTTGAAACCCAAGAAAGTAAAATGTATCATATCGTCAGCTTCTTGAGTGACAGCAGCTGAGGATCAGATAATATCTGGGGGAGGGTATTCAGAGTTATACAATCTATTCCCTTTTTCCCTTGCAGGTCATGTGCTGAGGTCATACCCATGTGACCAGAAGGGGCGGGGCCTTCTAATCACATGGACATGACCTTACACAAATGAATCGATCGTATATTAGTTATGTTAATTCTAACAAGGGGAGGGGATAACTATAAATAACCCCCCCCAGCTATTATCTGATGCTCAGCTGCTGTCACTCAAGACTCTGCCGATTTTATAAACTTTACTTTCTTGGGTTTCAATACCTAAAAATCCTAGCTGACCACTACAGGTATGTAGAGAATCAGCCTGATAGTGCCAGTATAGCACTGGCTTTAGGTTATATACAAAAATCCTGGTGATTGGTTCCCTTTAACATACAAAGTGGGTTGGTCCTTAAGGGGTTAAAGGAGTTTGAGACTCATAGAGGAATGTTTTAAGGCAATCATCATGCATCATGTGCCACATCAACTACCAGGGCCAGACTGACCATTGACCAAATCTGGCAAATGCCATATAGGCCCGGGCAGGCCGTGAGATGCATTAATTGCGACACTTAACAGTATCGGTGTCCAAAGGCCCGGTACTGTTAAACGGAACCTGGCTGTCACCAGCTTTGGCAACTTTAAGCTGCAACCAACACCACTGAGGTCTTATATACAGCATTAAAGAATGCTGTATATAAGAGCCCAGGCCCCTCTGTATAACATAAAAAACACTTTTATAATACTCCCCTAGGTGGGGCGGTCCGATGGGTGTCGCTCCTCTCTGGTCTAGCGCCTTCTCCCTGCTGCAATCTCCATCCTCCTTCTATCCAGCCCAGGCCAGCTTTGTGGTCCTGCTCAGGCTTCCTTGATCTGCCCTGCTGAGGGCAGCTCAGAGTACTGTAATTCGCAGACGCAAGGAAAGGTTAAAGCCCACCCGTGCATGCGCACTACAATACTTTGATCTGCCCTGAGTAGGGAAAAATCAAAGTGCGCCTGCTCAAGACCTCAATGCTGTCCAGTGTGGATGACGTAGGCCGCATCATGCACATGGGCCTCAGAAGAAGAACGATGGCAATCGCAGCAGAGAGGAGGCGCCGGACCGGAGAGCAGCGCCACCCACCAGACTGCTCCCCTAAGTGAGTATTATAACGGTGTTTTGTTTTTTTTACGTTAATTAACGCGGCCTCAACTGTTATATCCAGTATTGCTGTCTATAAGAGTTCAGTGGTGGTGGCTGCAGCTTATGCCGGAGCCACACAGAGGACGTCAGGAGGAGTGATGACATCACTACATCTGCCACCCGCACTCAACACTAGGCAAGAAAAAGGAGACAGAGGCTGCGGTGGATGGGGAATTGGAGGTATTACTATGAATATAAGTAGTATATTAAATATATTACTATGTATATTATATAAAACATGATCATTTCATTACATTTGACTCTTTAATCTTAAAATGTGATAGTTGAGAAGCATTCCTTCTTAGCACCAGCACTCGAGATGTTAATTTCAGAGCCGCCTTTGTGCCAGATGGTTACTTGCTTGTGAAAGACAACACTGAGTCTTTGACCCAGTGGCCTGAATCATACTTCCGGAAGGGTGACGAGGAGGTCAGGCCAATGAAAAGACAAGGCAGACGGAGCTTGGCCCTACTTGGGCAAATGTGACCTGAGCGGTTGTGTCTCTAATTTGGTAACACTCCCTGCGGTTACATGCTGGAAACAAGACAAGTACTTCAATGACTAGATCGGAGCTTTTGGAACTCCATTCTATGTCTGAACTGGGTGCAAAAACCTAAAAAACATCACTATGGGGAGATAAGGTATGCACACCAGTGACTATGGAAGGGGAATACATGGAATAGCAGAAACTGCTGTGTGAATACTGACATGAAAAATTCAATAGCTACATGTAAGAATGAAATGTGAAAAATGGAACCTGCATTACTGCCATGAATATATGAATAAAGAGAAATTTAGCTACTGAATTGATCAATGCAATAGAGCCCCAACACTACGCCAAAGTATTTCTCTACGTTGGGGTCCCTAGCTTGTGTGTGTCCTCTCATGCAGTTAAAAAACTTACCATGTATGGGAAGCTGAGACCCAGGCTATATATGCGTATAATGTGGATTGGCAATAGGTGTGTGGGGAGGGTTCTCAAACGAAAAACTACTAACAAATAAGAAATAACGTTTGGAACTCCATTCTATGTCTGAATTCATGGCAGTAATGCAGGTTCCATTTTTCACATTTCATTCTTACATGTAGCTATTGAATTTTTCATGTCAGTATTCACACAGCAGTTTCTGCTATTCCATGTATTCCCCTTACATAGTCACTGGTGTGCATACCTTATCTCCCCATAGATCGGAGCTTTGTGACCTTGGGGAAAAGCCTTCTTGGTGTCTAAAGCAACAAAATACATCATTTTCCAAAGCGCTGTTTCTTTATCAGGCATAAAGATGCCAAGAATGCCCCAGACAAGGCTGATGAACACTGTTATTGCACATGCGCTCGCTCATTCAATAATTAATATCTTTCTTAGTTGTACTTAATTGTGATATTCAAAAACATTGTTCTAAACGCCGATGATACAACATAGGTAATGAACTTAGCGGGGGAAGCATACCATATGGGGCCCACGGAACAAGGGGACCCATTTCCACCTCCAAATCAAGTGGAATTGTATGATACTGCCCTGCATAGGGCCCATGCACTGTTCTCGCACACGGCCCCCTTGTGTCTGTGCCCGCCCCGGCTTCAACAAAGCTAAACAAAGACAAGGACGACACCACTTAACTGCCAGCCATCGTTCTGCCACAGATGACAAGTGCCAAGGTTGTTCTCCAAACACTTATTCCATTCAACCCATGTTTATTGGCTACAGTAGAGATAAAAAATAATAATGAAGCCAAAAAACAGAGAGCCAAGCATTTTCCGCTTTTAATTTTATATGGTTAAAGGTCTGCCCCCTCCCCCCGTTTTATGAAATTAAAGGGGTAAATGTGGGACGAGCCATTATTATATGGTTAGCTGGGTCCCGACTCATCATGCAAATGATGGGTGCTCTTCCTTGTCTACACTATTAGTGACTGTACTAGATATGGCGGCTCTGTCCTCAGTCAGCTGATCAGCAGAAGTCAGAACCCCACCCAAAAAAAACAACAAAACATACTCACTCACAACCCCCAGGGGCACTTTAAGAGTTAATAAGGGGGCTCTCCAGCATTGGACAACTCCTTTAAGCATAAAATGTACAGTATATGAAGGCTATCTATCGCAAAAAAATCAAATGTTATGTCATCAGAAAATGTAGGTAACAAGCAAAAATCCTTCTAAACACGTTAATCACAGAAGCTGCAGCAGTGAACAATTATGGGACGTCCCGTAATCAATAAATGCTTACCACAGGAACAAACTGAGTGCTGACGCTGGAGTACAAGCTGATCGTGAGGTTATGTTTAAAAGAAATGTGTCAGCAGGTTTTTTCCCCGTAATCAGAGAGCAGTATAATGTAGAGATAGAGACCCAGATTCCAGCGATGTGTCACTTCACTTGGATAGATGCTGTAATTTTGTAACAATCAGTTTTATCATCCGGAGGTTATCATCAGAAGACTAGTAAACTTGCTTTCATGTAGTCCTTCAAATTCATGAGCACTGTACAACCTTGGCCCTAACACTGATTGACAGCTTTTAACCTTTGCACAGAGTATACTGAAAGCTACCAATCAGTGGTGTGGGTGAGGCTATACAGATCTCTGCATTCAGAGAACAGCTTGATCTCCAGCAGAGGATAGCGATTTTATCAAAACTGCAGCCATCAGTCCAGTATGTAACTTATCACTGGAATCAAAGTCACAGCCCCTACAGCATGCTGCTCTCAGAAGGAGCAAAAAAAAAAAAAAAATGGGTAACAGATTCCCAAAAAGGACTTGTTACGACAAAGTAAAGCCCTAGTTTCATATACATAAAATGTATCCATAGTACTCCATTCATTTTATATAGATACAATGTATCCATAGTACTCCATTCATTTTATATAGATACAATGTATCCATAGTACTCCATTCATTTTATATAGATACAATGTATCCATAGTACTCCATTCATTTTATATAGATACAATGTATCCATAGTGCTCCATTCATTTTATATAGATACAATGTATCCATAGTACTCCATTCATTTTATATAGATACAATGTATCCATAGTACTCCATTCATTTTATATAGATACAATGTATCCATAGTGCTCCATTCGTTTTGTATAGATAAAATGTATCCATAGTACTCCATTTGTTTCCTACAGATAAAATGTATCCATAGTACTCCATGCAATGGAATAGAACCAAGAGAATGTCCTTTCGTTTTCTAAGGCTAAGTTCACATTTCCGTTGTTTTGCATCAGTCACATGCGTCGCTTGACGCATGTGACTGATGCGTTGTACAACGGATGACAAAGAACAGAATTCTTACCCGATATTTATCTTGGTTACCAGCATACACCGCTTAGCGCTGGCTCCCTGCACCCGTAACCAGTGTAAATATCGGGTAACTAACCAAAGCACATTGCTTGGTTACCTGATGTGTATCCTGGTTACGGGTGCAGGGAGACAGAGAGAGCATGCGCAGCAAAATCCTACGGATTGCGCTGCTCAAAAAACGTTACAGGCTGTGTTGCTCCCGCCCGGCGATCAGTTAAAAAACGACTGACTGCGACGCAGCGGATGCAACGCAGCATCATCAGTCGCAATCCGTCACTAATAGAAGTCTATGGGGAAAAACTGGATTCCTGCAAAATATTTTGCAAGATACCGTAATTCCCCAAGGCGACGGATTGTGACTGATGCAAAACAACGGAAATGTGAAGTTAGGCTAACAGACCAGCAAACCATTTTTCCTGTACAGAACTTTGCTGTTGACTATACTTTTCTCTGAAGAGGTTTCCTGCAAAATCATATATAATGGAATTCTTGAGAAGCTACAGTCAGAGGTATATATCGGGCAATAAGGTGATGGAAGACTCTAAGGTGATGTGAGGAGACCCTGAGAGAAGCCTACAAGAACATGTATGAAATGAAGGAGGCTATAATGTGTGACATATCAGTGACAGCAGTGTGCACTGAACAAGCCCCTGCACCGGAATATGACGGTGTTCACGTGCCCCAGCGCCGAGCCTAGTCAGTGGCCGGTACGGTCCATATCCTGATGCCACTGTGCGTAGTGATCGCATATCTGCTCTCTGATTTACTCTTGTCTTTTTATAACTGAGTGTTTTATTAAGTTTTTAGAACAGATACAGACAAAGTACATGGATGCATAGATATGTCTCACAAGCTTGTTAGCAATAACTGTAAACCATAAATCAGTATACACATTATCCACTAATACACTGAAAACAGGGAATATGACAAGACGAACAATACAATACTAGACAGGGAAACATAAGGGAGGGGGGGGATGGATTGGGGAGGGTGAGCATATCAGGCTTCAATCAAGGCCGTACTTCACTGTTATTCTTTGTTGGCCCAATAAGTGTCCCAAAGTAGCCAAACACTCTCAAAAAGATCTACTGTGTTATTTGACAGGGCAGATAAATACTCCATCCTTCTCACATCTTGGATCCGAGACTGGAGATCTGTAAGTGAGGGTGGATGGGCCAACCTCCAGTTACGGGCAATTAGACATCTAGCTGCTGTGGTCATGTGTAATAGTAACCGCTTCACTCTTTTCCCCAGCTGAGCAAGTGGTATATTTAATAAATAGAATTTAGGATCCAGGGGAACCCGAAGGTTAGTTACTTTATAAATAAGAGATTGCACCAACCTCCAGAAACACTGGATATTGGGGCATACCCAGAATATGTGCGGTATGTCTCCTCCTGTGGCTCCACACCTCCAACAATTGTCAGGTATAGCTGGGTTTAGTTTATGTAGTAGTGATGGGGTGTGATACCAATACATGAGTAATTTATACTGATTTTCCTTATAGACATAGCATGAAGATGTCTTAGAGGCCGTATCCCAGATCCGCTTCCACATACACAAGGGAATGAACTCACCAAGGAAATCTTCCCATTTCCTCATATATGTATGATTTGGCTTGTCTTCTGGGCATGGGGCCATTAAAATACGATATATATCGGAGATGAGGCCTTTAGTAGAGACCCCAGCTCTGCACAATCTCTCAAAAAGTGTAGGGATAGAGACTTCTAAGGAGGTAAAAAGGGAGTGCAGCAGGTGTTTAACTTGTAAATACCGATATTGGGAATTGCCTGGGAGATTAAATTTATCAGCTATGGTGGCGTAGGGGAGAAGGACTCTGGAGTGTGCGTCTACTATGTCAGCAAAGCAAAAGAGCTTCCTGTCAAACCACGTTTTAGTCGCTGTACCCTGCATACCGTCCAGCATTCTGGGATTAAAAAGAAAAGAAGTCAAGGGAGAGTGTTCAGATTTAAGTGGAAACTTTTTGACACAACAGTCCCATATCCTCTTCGTGAAGGCTATAGGGCCCAGGGTATGTGGATCAGGCTTATTAGATGAGGTGCCCCAAAGGTAGGAGTTAGGGTGTATTGGGGCGAGCCATAACTTCTCTATTTCCATCCATCTAGAGAAGGCACTGCGATTAGACCATGCAGGGATGTGACGTAAGTGTACTGCCCAATAGTACTTAGTAATATCAGGGACCCCCAGGCCTCCTCTCAGTTTACTGTCAAATAATGTTGTTTTCTTGATTCTATGTCTCTTATGGGCCCAAACAAATTGAAGTATACTAGACTGAATGTTGCGCAATTCTTTGTATGGTACACACACCGGAAGGGTCTCAAACCGGTAAAGGAGCTTTGGCAGAACAGACATTTTGACTGCAGAGATTCTTCCAAACAGAGACAATGGGAGCTTGTTCCAATTGAGCAGGAGCCTTTTTATCTCAGTAAATAAACTAGGATAGTTCTGCTGGTACAAGAGCTTATACTAAGGGTACCTTCACACTTAGCGATGCAGCAGCGATCCGACCAGCGATCTGACCTGGTCAGGATCGCTGCTGCATCGCTACATGGTCGCTGGTGAGCTGTCAAACAGGCAGATCTCACCAGCGACCAGTGAACAGCCCCCAGCCAGCAGCGACGTGCAAGCGACGCTGCGCTTGCACGGAGCCGCCGTCTGGAAGCTGCGGAGACTGGTAACTAAGGTAAACATCGGGTATGGTTACCCGATGTTTACATTAGTTACCAGTGTGAGCAGGGAGCAGGGAGCCGCGCACACTGAGCGCTGGCTCCTTGCTCTCCTAGCTACAGTACACATCGGGTTAATTAACCCGATGTGTAATGCAGCTACATGTGCAGAGAGCAGGGAGCCGCGCACACTGCTTAGCGCTGGCTCCTTGCTCTCCTAGCTGCTGTACACATCGGGTTAATTAACCCGATGTGTACAGCAGCTACATGTGCAGAGAGCCGGAGCCGGCAGCACAGGCAGCGTGAGAGCTGCAGAGGCTGGTAACTAAGGTAAATATCGGGTAACCACCTTGGTTACCCGATGTTTATCTTGGTTACAAGCTTACCTCAGCTGTCAGACGCCGGCTCCTGCTCCCTGCTCGCTTCATTTGTCGCTCTCTTGCTGTCACACACAGCGATCTGTGTGTCACAGCAGGAGAGCGGCTTTGAAGAAAACGAACCAGGGCTGTGTGTAACGAGCAGCGATCTCGCAGCAGGGGCCAGATCGCTGCTCATTGTCACACACAGCGAGATCGCTAATGAGGTCACTGCTGCGTCACAAAAAGCGTGACTCAGCAGCGATCTCGGCAGTGAGCTCGCTGTGTGTGAAGCACCCCTTAGATGTTAATTGTATCCCCAGGTATGTCAAGGATATGTTTTTCCATTTATAGTTGTAGTTTTCCTGTAAGGAGGCGACCTGCACCTGTGGAATATTAAGAGGCAGAGCTTCCGTTTTGTTCTGATTGACCTTATACCCTGACAGCCTTCCAAATTGTAGTAATAATGAATGCAAATTCGGGAGGGTGATATGTGGTTGGGACAAGATCAATAGGACATCATCCACATATAGAGATAGCTTAAACTCCTTATCTCGTACCATTACTCCACTTATATTAGGGTCATTGCGAATAGCAGCAGCCAATGGTTCAATACACATGACAAAGAGAAGGGGGGACAAAGGGCATCCCTGACGAGTGCCGTTGAGATGTGGCATAAGGAAGCTTGACCGAAGCTGAGGGGCATGAATATAGACTTTTCAGGGCAGTAATAAATGGACCCGAAATTCCAAATTGATGCAATGTTTCGAACATGAATGGCCACCCCAGATGGTCAAACGCCTTCTCCGCATCCAAACTAAGGAGTGCTTCACTCTCTGTCTTATTAACAACCTCTACTAAGTCAATGATCTTCCTGGTGTTGTCCCCCCCTTGCCTACAAGGGACAAAACCCACCTGGTCTTTGTGTATTAGGTGAGGAAGTAGAACTGAAAGGCGTAGAGCTAGTAGTTTAGTAAAGATTTTCAAATCAGCATTAAGGAGTGCTATGGGCCTATAATTGGCACATTCCATAGCATCCTTCCCAGGTTTGGGTATAAGCGTAATATATGAATGTAACATACTTGTGGGTATAGGGGAGCCCATGAGGAAGCTATTAAATAATTTAATTAAATAGGGGGTAAGTCGATCCGTAAACGCCTTGTAGTAGAAGTATGTCAGGCCGTCTGGACCCGGTGATTTTCCATTAGGAAGTAATTTAAGCACCTCTCCTACCTCTTCACACGTGATTTCTTTATTCAGTGTATTTGCAGCACTCTGAGTAAGAGTAGGCAGCTTACACTGCTCAAGAAAGGAGTGGATTAGCTCCCTCTGCTTTCCTGGGTCTGTAGGAAGAGTGCTGGGCAAAGAATACAATCTTGACAAATAATCCTGAAAAATCTTTGCAACTTTAGTGGGGTCATAGAACGTATTCCCTCCCAAATCTCTCAAGGCATAAACGGATGAGTTCCCCCTATCCTCCCTAAGTTGGCGGGCTAAAAGGGAGTGAGATTTATTTCCTTTGTCATAGTATTTATGCTTTCTATAAAGTAGCAATTTTTCTGTTATATTGACTGCTAAGTCTTTCAGTTGGGCACGAGTCTTTACTATAGCTGTAAGGGTACGTATTGATGGGTTAAGGGTCATCCTATTTTCTAAGTCTCTGAGACTTTTAAGGAGCTGATCTCTCTGATATAGTCTATCTTTTTTGATGCGGGAGCTTAATACTATGCATTGCCCCCTTATGGGCTTCCCAAACAGTAGAAAAATTGGGCACTGACCCCTCATTGTTCTCAAAGTATTCCATCAATCCTGCTTCCAGTTTGTCTCTGTAGGAAGTTCTCTTGAGGAGGGACTCATTGAGCCTCCAGTGGCAGACTCTTGTACGTTGGGTTGTCTGATCTAGGGTGAGAGTCATTGGCGCGTGGTCTGACCACGTTATTGCACCAATATCCACTTTGCTCGTCAATCTAAGGGCCTGAATGTTGCCAAAGAAGAAATCGATCCTGGTGTGTGTACCATGAGGGGGAGAGTAGAAGGTAAAGGTTTTTTCTGAGGGATGTTTAACTCGCCAATCAAATAAGGCAAACCTGCGGATCAGTCTTCGAAAGGCAGCTGTCAATTTACGTTGAGACGGGCTCGACAATTGATTGTTAATGGTCAACCTGTCTAAAGAGTCAGAGAAAATAGTGTTAAAATCTCCACCCACAATCCACACTGAGGGGGGAAGGCGTGTTAATTTGAGGAATACCCGGTTCAAAAAGAGGATCTGGGAGGTATTAGGGGCATAAATGTTACACAAAAGGATTGGAACTTCCTTATATGTCCCTTGTAGGATAAGGTACCTACCCTGTGGGTCTGCCAGGGAGGTAGTAACTTGAATGGGACAGGTCCTTGATATCAAAATCGCCACACCGGCTTTTTTCCTTTCCTGGGAGGCTAAAAAAATTGTAGGGTAAAGGTGTTTAGCGAAATTGCAGTTCCCGTTGAGATTCAAGTGCGTTTCCTGCAAGAAAACCACATCAGCTCGCTGGGTCCTCATCTCACCAAGTGCCATTCGCCTCTTAATGTTTGAGTTTAAACCCTTAACATTTAGTGTTAAAATTTTAACCATATTTTAAATTATAGTAGTATAAAGCAAAATTAGCATTACATACAAAGGCTAACCGGGTATTGCCCATCTCAAACTTGCCTGACGGCCCATGATGCATGGCTCTCAATGGGGTACAGAAGATTCCCTCACCACAATCAGGGTAAACACATAAGGAATGGTAAAAGACAATGACAAAACACATAACATATAGAGCATAACATTTACATGTCACAAATGTTACCAGAGAGGAGTGAAGCCACAGGCGAAAGCCTTCACCTCCGCTTCCGTCCTCCCCGGTCAGGGTCAAAGAAGAAACAATTGGCATAACTTAAAACTTTACCAATATCTAAACCCTAACCTCCTATACCAACTCTTCCGTAGGAGGAACCAGGGTAACTCTAACCCTTAAAGGGGGTTTGTAGCTATGGACACACTGCTATCACAGTCAGTGTCTAAAGCTAGATTCTAAACATCTAAGAGAGGGGAGCATTCCGTTCTCACCACCCTAGTAGCAAACCAATGCAAATGATATGAGGAATCTTAACCAGTTATATCAATATCAAAAAAGAAAGAGAAGAAAGTGAACAGCTACTTATGAAAGAAAGGACCAACCAAAGTCCTTATAATAAATCGGGGATGATTTACTCTTGTCTTAATCACAGAGGCGCAGGTTTATATATTGGATACAGCGGGTTGTTTGGTGAAATTGGTAACAAAGTGATTGTAAAGTTGCACTTTATCTACCTGCCACCAATCACAACATTCTAACTAGCATCGTCTCACCTACCGGTAGACCAGTGTTTATCAACGCCAGTTCTCAAGACCCATCAACAGATCATGCTTTCAGGATTTCATTAATGTTGCACATGTGATGGCATTATTCCTTGTCTAATATTGAGGAAAACCTGAAAACATGATCTGTTGATGGGTCTTGAGTTGAGAAATACTGCGGTAGAGGGAAAGGACTGGGTGACTGCATCCAACCCACCAATCCCCACATAACCTGTCAGGGGGCACTTGAGTAATCTAATCTGTATGGGGTCAGATATGTGTGAATGGCGCTTTCTCCAAGCCTTCTGTTGAGCAGGTCCGCCTCGAAATATGCCTGAAAAAGCATTCAGAAAACCCACAAAAAGGCTCTTATTCATTTCTATTGAAAAATGACTCATTCATACAAACAGGTTTTTAAGTATTTTCTTAGGCCCTTCAGATTTCCAAAATGGGAAGCGGTTAACAGAAGTGAGAAGTATTCTTTAGGTGTTTTCCACCAAGAAGTCGCTAATACTTTACAATAGAGGTCAATAGGAAGGGGAAAAACTAAACTACTGGAATATGTCAGGACGTCTTATTGAGTGTTTTCATCTCAAAAACTCTATCGTTTTATTCATTGCTGTAGAATGTCAAATAAACCACTGAAAAAAAAATATAAAAAAAAACATTTACAGAGAACACTGAAAAACATTACTGGAACACTATAGGAAACATTAAGAAAAACGCTTTGTGCTAAAGAAAAAGACTAAAAAATAAATTGTGCGTTTTGTTACAGCTGAAGAAAAAAAAAAAAAAACGATTCAGAGTCCACCAGGTCACGCCGCTGGATACAATCCAGTGGTCACGTAAGCAAATAACCTACAGATTTTCCAGAAAAAAATAATTTACAATGGGTCGATTATACTAATAGCTATCATTGCAGGGCGTTAACATATCCCACATATCAGAGAACATGTTCTCAGTCCATTCCACTATGTCATGGGTTAAAGTGGACAATCCCTTTAAGTGTATACCTAGTACTTTGTGAACCATTGCGTAATGTTCACGTGTAAACATTTCAGCCCTGACAACACACAGTCCAGACATACAACGGCCGGCCGGCATGAAGTCACTGTATTCAGGAAACATGATCCGCTGCTGTGTGCATTAGCTAATGGATGAAGCATTTAACCATACATTAGGCACCAAACCATACAAAATATTTACACCCCAGACACAGCGAGCACTATACACGTCATAATGTTATTTTTCTGAGCCCAGGCTGAAGGCAGGGTCAATAGTGGGCACAATGAAAACACCAGACTCCGAACAAAAGGCTGTTCTATCCCCTTCTACCCAGGCCGGGTGCACACAAAGAAGCCTGGCATGGCTCTAAACACGCCGCACTCCCCTTATGTCCTTGATTCACCCACTTGCAGCCATAAACCACTGGTACATAAATATAGGATGGAGAGAGAGGGCTGTGTACTGAAGCAGAGCAGAGGGTGACGGAGGAATGAGGGGGAGGTGTGCCATGGAGGATGAGGGAGAAGGAAAAACAGGGAGAGGAACATGAATGGAAAAAAAGGAGAAACACAGAATGGGGGGACCCGAAGAAAGGAAACAAGCGGTGTGGTGCGAGGGGGCTGGGGCAGCTGCAGCCTCTTTGATAGCAGTATTATTGTTGTAACTCAATCTACTACTGCAGATGCTCAGGATGAAAGCGAGGAGAGCCTAGACAATCGGGAGTGGGGGATGGAGCGGCGATTCCCACGTTTAATCCCTGTGATACCGAGGGACAGGTGCCCTCCACAATCACAACCGAGCCGTCTGCCCTACGACATTGAAATGACAAGCATAGCCCTGACCATGCGACTGAAGGAGATGAGTCACAGAAGAAAAAAAACTTTCATTCTAGTGTTTACCAACAAATCCATCACTGGTAAATCCCGACACCGCAGGCCAGAGCCGGGGACACATGACTGCGAGTCCTAATCCCTGTACACGACGGAAGCTTCCGCCTCTCCTCTCCACGATGGGTAGGAACAAGTGGAAGAAGATAAAAGCCTTCGCTTACTACTAATTAATGTAGAGGAATGGCTAAATCTACAACAAAGAGCAGCTCTGCCATCCTCACATACAAAACAATACCTGCATGATCTATTGGAACACACAAGGTTTGATGCAATAGTACCGTATGCCGAAAAGATATGGCACCCCTGAACTTATAAGAGCAAAACCTACATGGCCCCTATAGGGCTCGTGCACCTGACCCTAAAAATCGGACTAGTGTTCTCTGCCATTTTGATAAATAGCATTCGTCTCCATGTTATTCTAGGGGGGGTTATGCACATGTCCGATTTTCTTCCTCGGACCAAGTGATCCAAAGAAATAATGGCAGCATGTATGATTTACCTCCGTTCATTCACCTCTATGGGTCCGTGGGGAAAAAAAAAAAAAAATCGGACCACTCTCTGATGACATCAAAGTGCGGTCCGATTTTCACAGACTCACAATATACAGAAACTTTTTTTTCCACCTGACATATTTGGACAAACTCTGATCAAAGCATTATTAGTATAATGGGACCAATTTGCTCAGATGAGAGAAAACTGGTGGTGTGACCCTAATCCCACAAGGTGTGAAAAAAAGGCTGGGCTACTAAAATAATCTATGCAACCTGTCTGCAACTAATTAAAGGGAACCTGTCAGGTCCAATATGCACCCAGAACAATGAGCAGTTCTGGGGGTATATTGCTAATCCCGGCCTTACGGTCCCTGTATACACTAGCATAGATAAAGAGAGCTTTAGAAAAGGTATTTCTAAAGATCTTATATCGTATGCTAATGAGCGAGGGCACTAGCCCCCTGGGTGTTTTTCCCTGGCTATTCACCCCCACTGGCATGTTAGTATGTCCCTGTGATTTGCTAACATGCTAATAAATATGCAGCATCAGAGGATGATCTCACTCACCTCTCCGCTGCCATTGCATATGACGGGGGATCTTGGCTCAGTGCGCATTACCCCGCAGTTTTAGTCATGTGCACTACTTCAGATTGAAGCCAGGATGTGTACACCCGGCTTCATAGTGCGCATGACCCAAATCCCGGGGTCATGCGCACTGAGCCGAAATCCAGCATGGAGCGGCGGAGAGGTGAGTGAGATCATCCTGTGATGCTGCGTATTCATTAGCATGATAGCACACCCAGAGGGGCGTATTAACATACTAATGGAGCTGACTGGCCAGGAACTAACATCCAGGGGACTAGTGCCCTCGCTCATTAGCATATAGTAAAAGATCTTAGGAAACACTATTTCTAAAGATCTCTTTATCTATGCTAGTGTATACAGGGAGAGTTAGGCAGGGATTAGCAATATACACACAGGACTGCTCGTGGTTCTGGGAGCATATTGCGCCTGACAGGTTCTCTTTAAGGCCATGTTCACACCACCGTATTTGAAAGTGCTATGCATGAAAAAAAACGGACAGCACTCGCACCAATATTATTCAATGAGCCAGAGCAGATGAACAATGCTTTTCACTATCTGTGTGACAAAGATCGCAGCATGCTCATATTTCCTGCGGAAATCAGATCAGACTCACCCATTGAAGTCTATGGATGCGAGGAAAAAAATGGATGCCACAGTATGGAATCCGATTATTATAGACATAACATAACCAACATAAGAAAATGGGGCTGTAATTTACTAAAAGATGCCACTAAATTAAATGGAGTGTACACGAATGACAAGAGAGTAAAAAAAGTCCCACTTTTCTGGATGAAAATTGTACTCTGAGATTTTACACTCTTGAATTTAGCTTTAGAGCTGTGATTTTGCTGGAGAAAAGTGACAATCTCACGGAAGTTGCAAAGGAAACGTTTAAGGTGCCTGGAATATGGCGATTGCTAAAGTTCTGTTAGGGGACGACCGTACAAAACACTCATTCAGTTTACACAATAATCACAGCAGCCTTTCAGAGAAGATTCGCACCCAGCGCCTGTCACAAGCAGAAGAAAGGTCACGGCTGTCGTTACACCACAATGTAAACAAGACGCGGAAATTGCAGCGTCACAATCATTGCGGTAAGCAACAAACAGCGGCCTACGAATTCAGCAGTTACATTGTCGTCCTACAGATCTCGTCCCCAGAGAGCTCAGCACGGAGTGGCCAGTGACAGCAGCCCAACGCTACACAGCCATTGCTATATAGGACGCCCTGTAAGTGATGGACATATGAACGCAGTTCTGGTGATCCCGGAGGTCTCAGTATGGAGTGGCCAGTGAAGGCACATTACACAGCCATTCCTATGTAGGACGCCGTATGAAGCCAGCTGTGGTGATCTTGGAGATCTCAGCACGGAGTGGCCAGTGACAGCAGCCCCACGGTACACAGCCATTCCTATATAGGACGCCCTGTAAGTGGTGGACATTTGAATGCAGTCGTGGTGATCCCGGAGGTCTCAGTATGGAGTGGCCAGTGACCGCAGGTTACAGAGCCATTCCTATGTAGGACACCAGTAATGATCCCGGTGATCTCAGCACGGAGTGGCCACTGAAAGCAGTCCCACGTTACACATCCATTCCTATGTAGGACACTATATAAAGTGACAGACATATGAAGGCAGCCGTGGTGATCCCAGAGGTCTCAACACAGAGTGGCCAGTAAGCACATGTTACCCAGCCATTCCTATGTAGGACGCCCTCTAAATGACGGCCATATGAAAGCAGTAGCGGTGGTGATCCCAGAAGTCTCAGCACGGAGTGGCCAATGAGGGCATGTTACACAGCCATTCCTATGTAGGACGCCCTCTAAATGACGGCCATATGAAAGCAGTAGTGGAGGTGATCCCGGAGGTCTCAGCACGGAGTGGCCAATGAGGGCACGTTACACATATATTCCTATGTAGGACGCCCTATAGGTGGCAGCCATAGTGAGCCCGGACATACCATGACATGGCACGCTTAGTAATAGCTGGCCATTGTTAGCACGCAGCGCAGACAATACCGGACTCATCAATGCGGTGGTGTCTGTGGCCGATAATTATTATTTGCGGATATGTTATTCAGAGCATCTAATGTCCGCAGTTGGACAATGTGAAGTCTGCCATATAGTTCTTACTACAGATGCCCCTTAACCCCTCGCTGGCCACACACGATTCCTATTAGCACCTTAGGACCATTACGCTCTCTTACAGGATGGGGCCACTCCGTGTTGTTGAACAGGTTTTCTGATCACATAGTGCACGTCCTTACCAGGGAGCACCGGGACCTGGCAGTGCCCTGATGCCACACATTAGGAGACCGCTGCCATACATTACACACTGCTGGGCTCAGCCGTGGTGGGGACTGAAGCCCCTGGTACAGGACCGCACAGGGATCACACCTGCATCAGCCTGGGCACAGCTGTGCGCACATGGTGAGGCTGGCACACCACACATGAAGAGGGCACAGTGTCACCCCCGGCCGTACACAGGCAGGGCACAGCCATATTACCGGAGCCCCAGTATCAGCCCCACTGATCGCACTCACCCCCGCTCCGGCCTCAAGTGTCCTCCATCTTGTCCTATTCCGCACACTGCCCCAGGGTCGGGTCACACGGGGCCCAGGCTCCCCCCCATCCCGTGTCCCTCCCCCCGCACCGTATCCGTGCAGCCTCTACTCCAGCTCCAGGCTTTACCGTCCACACAGGCCGCAATCAGATTCGGACCGAGAGGAGGACTGCGCTTCCGGCGCGGCCGGAGACACGCCCACTGATCCCACCAGGATCCGCCCCTTCCCGCGATACGTCACCTGACCCGCCTAGGGGCGGGACGCTGGAATCTGACGTCACCTCCAAGGATGTCAGCGCGAGGCCGCAACCTGTCAAGACTGGAGCAATGGCGGCCGAGCGTGCAGTGTGCGAGCGGCTGACAGCGCCCTGCTCCCGGAGCCGGTACGGGCCAGTGTCTAGCACCGGCGGCCGCATGGGAATCCCCCCAGCTGATGGTGCCGCCGATATGACGACTTCTCGGATGGACTTTAGAATCTAACGCATGTCTTCTATAGGATGTGTGTACAGTGCGAGCTATTGTTCCCTGCTATCAGCTATGTACCCTAGATGGCGTGCACCGCTTATGTATTGATCTGGGGTGTGTGCCGTCTGTATCGCCAGTGATTTCCCTCCTGTCACCCCCAGTACAGGGGCTCCAGCGCTTGGGTGAGTCCTGATGGACAATCCCTCTAATTCTGGATCCTGTGATCGCCCGCCTCTGTGTCTACTCTATGGCTCTCCTAATCCTCTGGGCATAAGTGATATGTGGCTATCATTTTACATGGCTTGTTGAGCCCCCACCTGTCCCCATTGCCCCCTCGTGTACATTCAGCAGTGGGGAGAGCCGGGATAGCGCCACTCGCACATCCCTATGAGACCTAGTGCTGTCTTTTCTCGGACGTCACCGACCTGTAGGGCTCCATTGAGCTATAGGCTATGTGCGCACTAGAAAAAGGATTTTTTTCAAGACATTTCTTAAGAAATTTCTTGAGTGAAGGATTAGCGCACCTGCATTAATAACGCACTGAAAAACGCATGCATTTTGGTGCGTTTTTTTGCAGGTTGGTCCATGCGTTTTTTTAATGCTTTAACAGCAATAAATAATGTAGATAGATGGCTAGAAAGATGAATTTAAGAAAAAAAACAACTTTGGGTCCCCCATATGTTTTGTAGCCATCTAGGGTAAAGCAGACGGCTGCAGACCACAGCTGGCAGCTTTACCTTGTCTGGTAATCCAAAACAGAGGGCATCCCACGCTGTTATTTTACATTAAATTATTTAAAACAAAAAAAGTGGATTCCCCCCCAACCCCTCCACCAATTTGGATCACCAGCTAAGGTAAAGCGGACAGCTGTGGTCTGGTATTCTCAGACTAGGGAGGTCTGCCGTTATTGGACACTCCCCAGCCTAAAAATAGTAGGCCACAGCCGCCCCGGAAGTGGCGCATCCATTAGACGTGCCAATCCTGGCGCTTTCCCCAACTCATCCCGTTGCCCTGGTGCGGTGGCAAATGGGGTAATATATGGGGGTTGATACCAGATGTGTAATGTCACCTGGCATCAAGCTCTGGGGTTACTGATGTCACGCGTCTATCAGATACCCGACATCACCAACCCAGTAAGTAAGAAAAAAAAAATAGACAACAAAAAATGTTTTATTTGAAAAAACACTCCCCAAAACATTCCCTCTTTCACCATTTTATTAAAAAGAACAATCAAATCCGGGTCTGACATAATCCAATAAGGGGGTCCCACGACGATCCACACCATAGTCACTGTCCCAGTCAATGAAGAACAGAATGTTCCCCATTGGCTGGGAGAGTAATGCAGTGACCTGAGCCAACATCAATAGATCAGCCCAGGTCACTGCAGGGGATGATGAGCGCTGCTGTCAGGAGGTTAGATGAGATCATTACCTGCTGTGACGAACTCCTGACATCAGCGCTGTCACTGACTTCCATTGCCTGCCGTGTTCTCAGCATTATCACGGGAGCCCATGACGTCACTGCTAGTGACAGTCTCGGGCCGCCCGCGAGACGTGACGTGAGAATGCGGCGGGCATAGAAAGCAGTGACAAGCGCTGACGTCAGCAGAGCAGGAGATCGTCACAGCAGGTAATGATCTCATCTAACCTCCTGACAGCAGCGCTCGTCATCCCCGCGGCTGCCCCCACTGCAGTGTGAGAAGCTGTTGATACCGCGGTGCGGGCAGCCGCTGACACACTGCTGTGCGGGCAGCCGCGGGGCTGACAAGGAGCGGGACACAGACTGCACGGGCACCCGACGGAGGTCACACGGAAGTGCTTCCGTGCGGCTTCCAGGGATTGTGTGATCTGTGTGTGTTTACGCTCTGCTCCACTTCCTCTTCCTCTCATAATGACATCACTTCCCTGCAAAACGCAGGCAGTGATGAACATTATGTCCCGAAAAACGTGAAATACCGCAGGGAATCGCAATGAAACGCACAGAATTTGCTGCCTGCGTTATTCCCTGCGTGATTTCATGATTACATTGCAGTCAATGGAGTGAATAATGCAGTTAGCTGCAGAAAAGAAGTGACATGCTTGTTCTTTTTCTCAAGAAAATCTACTGTAAGAATTTTTTTAAGAAAAAAACGCAAATTTTTTGCCATAGGTTTTGCTCGGAAATGTCTGCAGAAAGGTTACAACCATTTTCTCAAGAAATTTCTGCAGTAAAAACGCAGTGTGTGAACATAGCCATATACACAATACAGATTTGTGTCTGATCCGTGAGAGTCTGAGCAGGTCCGTCTCATCAGTTATGCAGGTCAGGTTCGGCCATTAGACCCTGCGCGCATGCTGCATTTTTTTTTTTATTTTTTTTTTTTGCTGCTTTTTTAGTGCAGTTTGTAGCTTAAAACTGCATGTCTTTCCTTCCCCAGCAAAGTCTGAGAATTCAGAAAGGCTGTGCCCACGTTGCTTCTTTTGTCCTTGTAGCTTTGTTTGCAGAAAAAAAGACGCGTGCCAATTGTTTGCATTTTTGGCCAGTGTTTCAGTGATGGGAGGACTCGCAGAAACCAGCGACCAGCGGATCTAACTGGGTTTAAAAAAAAAAACAAAAAAAAACTTCTGGTTCAGAATTGATCCCAGATATCTGGCCGGACGCCGGTCTCCATATAAATCTATGGGGACCAGAAACCGGCACTGAAAAAATCATGGTGGAAGGGATAGGGGGATTGTGGCAAGCGCTTCATACTCACCAACGGAGTTGCAACTGCTTCCATGGCCTCATTTTACTTCTGGGGCTGCTCATTAGCCTCATGCATATGCACAGCTTTCTCTGCCCACCGGCGTCTGTGATTGGTTGCAGTCAGATGCACCCCCACGCTGAGTGACTGTGTCTTATGCTTCCAATCACAGGTGTTGACTGCAGGTCCATCATGGTAAAAAAAAAAATTAGTGTGGGGTCCCCCCATATTGTGATACCCAGTACAGATAAAGCATATGGCTACAGGCTGCAGCCCCCAGCTGTGCGGTTCTCCTAGCTGTGTATCAAAACAAGAGGAACCGACAATTTTGATATCCAGCCATGATAAAGCCTGACAGATGGGGGCTGTTATTCTAAGGCTGGGGAGACGCTTATTGGGCCTGCCCCTCAGCCTCAAAATAGCAACCTGCAGACGCCCAGGTTTGCCGTATTTATTAGATGCAACTGTCGCAACACTGTACCTGGCTCTTCCCGATTGCCCTGGTGCAGTGGCAATTGGGTTAATCAGGGTAAAAAAGGGTTAATTGCAGCTCACAGCTGCCACTAAGCCCTAGATTAGTAATGGGAGGCGTCTGAGACCCCCATTATTAATCTGTAAGTGAACATAAACAAACACCGAAAAAAATCCTTTACTGGCAATAAAAGACAAAACAGCACCCTCTTTCACCAATTTATTAACCCCCAAAATACTCCTGAAGGTCCGATGTAACCCACACGAGGTCCCATGACAATCTAAACTCTGCTTCATCTGAAGGCACAGCGCATGGCCATAGAATAATGGCCGCCCGTTGTGAGCTTCAGGCAGAGTTTGAATGAGCCACTCGATCAGCGGTGATATCACTCAGGTTAGTTGTGGTCACAGCTGGCAGTTCCCACGGCCCTCCACCTGTGACTGCAGGTAACTTGACCTCAGGTGACTTCAAGTTGCCTGCGGTCACAGGTGGAGGACTGGGAACCTCCAGCTGTGACCACAACTAACCTGAGTGATGTCACCACTGATACCTGTGGCTCATTCTCTGCCTGCGGGTCATAGTAAGCGGTCATTGTTCTATGGCCGCACGCTGTGCCTTCAGATGAGGCAGAGTTGGGATCATCATGGGACCTTGTGTGGATTACGTCGTCCCCTCAGGAGTATTTTTGGGGGTATTAAAGGGGTGACAGAGGGTGCTCTTTTGTCTTTTATTGCAAATAAAAGATTTTTTTGTTTGTGTTTTTCTTTCCACTTACAGATTAGTTATGGGGGGTGTCTCATAGATGCCTCCCATTACTAATCTAGGGTTTAGTAGCAGCTGTGAGCTGTTATTAACCCCCTGATTGCCACCACACCATGGCAAAGTTCCAAAAATGTTGTATCTACTGGATGCAGCAATCCTGGGCACCTGCAGGCTGCTATTTTAGGAGGGTGTGGGGGGCAATAAGCACTGGTCTCACCAGCTGTCGAGCTTTATCATGGCTGGGTATCAAAATTGTGGGGGACCGCACATCGTTTTTTTGGGGGGGTTTTTTTAAACAAAAAAAGCCGCTTGGGGTTCCTTTTATTTTTATACACCGCCAAGGTAAGTGCACGGCTGGGGGCTGTAGCCATATGCTTTATCGGTGCAGGGTATTATAATACAGGGGGAACCCTATGCCAGGTTTTTTTAATTTATTTTTACAGTATTATATAGACGCTCATAGTGCCTGTGATTGGTTGCAGTAAGATACTGTTGCTCAGGCTGGGGGCGCTGTCTAACTGCAGCTAATCAGACAGTGGGCGGGGAAAGCAGTGAATATGTATAGTGGCTAATGGACGGCCCCAGAAGTAAAATGAGCTTCAACGGTAGTATACAGCTGCGCCAGAGACTCTAAGTATAACGCGCTTGTTCCTATCCCTTCTACCACCATTTTTAAGTGCCAGATTCTTATCCCCATAGACTTATATGGGGACCGGCGTCTAGCCAGATATCCGGGATCAACTCTGGGCCAGAACAGGTTTCGTTTCTTTTTTTGAGATCCACCACCCGCGGGTATCTGAGTCCACCCATAACTATTTACTAAAAAAAAAAAAAAAACGCATGGGAAAAAAACATATGCATTTTTTGATCCGTTTTCTGGCACAAGTTGCGTTTTTCTGCCAGAGGGTGCGTTTTTCGGTGAATGCACAACTGCAGCGTTCACACATATAGCCTTAAAAGTCCATGGAGATTCTTGTGAAAAAGAGGGGAAAAAAAATGTAAGATACTTTATGCTGAAAGGGTTATTTCCACCTCCGAGATCCTATTACAATATGTAGTAGCTACAATATTAGCAAATACTTCCAGTTAGAAATGTAGTATAGTTCTCCTGATATAGCCATGTCTCTTACCTTATGTGCAGGACATTACAGTAGCTTAGGTATCCATGGTTCCATCAACTCATAGTGACAGTTGTTTATGGATGTAACCATGGATACCTAAGGTCATGCAATGCCCTGCACATGAGGAAAGAGACATGGCTTTATCAGGAGAACTATACTACATTTCTAATAGGAGGTTTTTGCTAATATTATACCTACATATTAGGATATGATCTCAGAGATGGGAATACCCCTTTAAAGAATGCATCCAGGACTTAAAAAAATGTGCCCAAGCACTTATAGGCAGAGAGTTGCTACCTGCCTGTTGTGCCCGTCTCCATAATTCGCTGTCACAGACCTCTCCTGCCAGTAATGCAATGTCTTTGTCAACAAGATGGCAGCTTCTCTTCTCTCTGCCCTTTTGACAAGGGGAACAGCCGACTTCATGCTGATTGATCGCCGGCTCCCCACTGCCTGACTGGGGGAGCTGTCTGTCAATCAGCATGACTTTGGTTGTTTCCCCCGTCTACAGAGCAGAGTGGATGAGAAGCCCCCGTTCTGTTGTCACAACGTTAGCGGAAGGAGCTGAGTTTCTGGGCTCAATGGGCTGGTAGGTAGCAACGCCCTGCCTGTGAGTGCTAAAGTACTGGGGTTTTTTTTTGTTTGTTTTTTTAATTTCCAGATACACCCTTTAAGAATTCCATTCCATAGTTTCATCCTATTTTTAATAAGAATCTGTCACCAGGTTTTATATAGTCAATTGTAGCACAGCACAATGTAGAGACAGAGACCCTGATTCCGGAGATGTCACCTACTGTCCACCTTGCTGTAGATTTGATATTCTGTCTGATAAAATAGTGATTTTTATCCAAACCGCAGCCATCAGTCCAATAAGTGATACATGGCTAAAATCGGGGTCTCAGCCCCTTCACACTGCTATCAGATGGGGCAGCAAAAACTGGTGACACAATTGCTATAAGGCAGGACTGGGCAAAGTGCGGCCTGCGGGCCATATACGGGTCTCTGGCTGTTCTAGTCCGGACCAAGGATCGAGACGGTCAAAGGGCTGAAACCAATGGGCCGCATTATGCTGCCAAATGTCACTGCCATTTGTTGCATCCTCCTAATGCAGATAGTAGTAAACACATTGGTAGAGGATGGTGCCACTGGCTCTGTCTTCCAATCGGCGTGAGGCACAGCAGACACTATGACGTTGCATCATCGCATGCACTGTGCAAAGTGTCAATGCATCGGAGGCCGGAACAGAATGTTCAGGGAACTGGAGCGAGGTGAGGTATGTGGGGGGGGGTTTCCCCAGGTGTATGGGATGTTTGCATGTATGTAGGATGCTATGTGGGGGCTCATCATGTACTTAGGTATATAGGAGGCTATGTGGAGTGTATACTGTATATAGTAGACTTCTACTGTGTATAGGAGGCTAAGTTGGGCTCAAATGTATAAAAGGGGCTATGTGGGGGCTCATACTGTGTGTCTGTAGGAGGCTATGTGGGGGCTCACACTGTGTCTGTAGGAGGCTATGTGGGGGCTCACACTGTGTGTCTGTAGGAGGCTATGTGGGGGCTCACACTGTGTCTGTAGGAGGCTATGTGGGAGCTCATACTGTGTGTCTGTAGGAGGCTATGTGGGGGCTCACACTGTGTGTCTGTAGGAGGCTATGTGGGAGCTCATACTGTGTGTCTGTAGGAGGCTATGTGGGGGCTCACACTGTGTGTCTGTAGGAGGCTATGTGGGGGCTCACACTGTGTGTCTGTAGGAGGCTATGTGGGGGCTCACACTGTGTGTCTGTAGGAGGCTATGTGGGGGCTCACACTGTGTGTCTGTAGGAGGCTATGTGGGGGCTCACACTGTGTGTCTGTAGGAGGCTATGTGGGGGCTCACACTGTGTGTCTGTAGGAGGCTATGTGGGGGCTCACACTGTGTGTCTGTAGGAGGCTATGTGGGGGCTCACACTGTGTGTCTGTAGGAGGCTATGTGGGGGCTCACACTGTGTGTCTGTAGGAGGCTATGTGGGGGCTCACACTGTGTGTCTGTAGGAGGCTATGTGGGGGCTCACACTGTGTGTCTGTAGGAGGCTATGTGGGGGCTCACACTGTGTGTCTGTAGGAGGCTATGTGGGGGCTCACACTGTGTGTCTGTAGGAGGCTATGTGGGGGCTCACACTGTGTGTCTGTAGGAGGCTATGTGGGGGCTCACACTGTGTGTCTGTAGGAGGCTATGTGGGGGCTCACACTGTGTGTCTGTAGGAGGCTATGTGGGGGCTCACACTGTGTGTCTGTAGGAGGCTATGTGGGGGCTCACACTGTGTGTCTGTAGGAGGCTATGTGGGGGCTCACACTGTGTGTCTGTAGGAGGCTATGTGGGGGCTCACACTGTGTGTCTGTAGGAGGCTATGTGGGGGCTCACACTGTGTGTCTGTAGGAGGCTATGTGGGGGCTCACACTGTGTGTCTGTAGGAGGCTATGTGGGGGCTCACACTGTGTGTCTGTAGGAGGCTATGTGGGGGCTCACACTGTGTGTCTGTAGGAGGCTATGTGGGGGCTCATACTGTGTCAATAAGAGGCTGTTTGGGGGCTCACACTGTGTGTCTGTAGGAGGCTATGTGGGGGCTCACACTGTGTGTCTGTAGGAGGCTATGTGGGGGCTCACACTGTGTGTCTGTAGGAGACTATGTGGGGGCTCATACTGTGTCAATAAGAGGCTGTTTGGGGGCTCACACTGTGTGTCTGTAGGAGGCTATGTGGGGGCTCATACTGTGTGTCTGTAGGAGGCTATGTGGGGGCTCATACCGTGTGTCTGTAGGAGGCTATGTGGGGGCTCACACCGTGTGTCTGTAGGAGGCTATGTGGGAGCTCATACTGTGTGTCTGTAGGAGGCTATGTGGGGGCTCATACTGTGTGTCTGTAGGAGGCTATGTGGGGGCTCACACTGTGTGTCTGTAGGAGGCTATGTGGGAGCTCATACTGTGTGTCTGTAGGAGGCTATGTGGGGGCTCATACTGTGTGTCTGTAGGAGGCTATGTGGGGGGCTCACACTGTGTGTCTGTAGGAGGCTATGTGGGGGCTCACACTGTGTCAATAAGAGGCTGTTTGGGGGCTCACACCGTGTGTCTGTAGGAGGCTATGTGGGGGCTCATACTGTGTGTAGGAGGCTATGTGGGGGCTCACACTGTGTGTCTGTAGGAGGCTATGTGGGGGCTCACACTGTGTGTCTGTAGGAGGCTATGTGGGGGCTCACACTGTGTCAATAAGAGGCTATGTGGGGGCTCACACCGTGTGTCTGTAGGAGGCTATGTGGGGGCTCATACTGTGTGTAGGAGGCTATGTGGGGGCTCACACTGTGTGTCTGTAGGAGGCTATGTGGGGGCTCACACTGTGTGTCTGTAGGAGGCTATGTGGGGGCTCATACTGTGTGTCTGTAGGAGGCTATGTGGGGGCTCACACTGTGTGTCTGTAGGAGGCTATGTGGGGGCTCACACTGTGTGTCTGTAGGAGGCTATGTGGGGGCTCACACTGTGTGTCTGTAGGAGGCTATGTGGGGGCTCACACTGTGTGTCTGTAGGAGGCTATGTGGGGGCTCACACTGTGTGTCTGTAGGAGGCTATGTGGGGGCTCACACTGTGTGTCTGTAGGAGGCTATGTGGGGGCTCACACTGTGTGTCTGTAGGAGGCTATGTGGGGGCTCACACTGTGTGTCTGTAGGAGGCTATGTGGGGGCTCACACTGTGTGTCTGTAGGAGGCTATGTGGGGGCTCACACTGTGTGTCTGTAGGAGGCTATGTGGGGGCTCACACTGTGTGTCTGTAGGAGGCTATGTGGGGGCTCACACTGTGTGTCTGTAGGAGGCTATGTGGGGGCTCACACTGTGTGTCTGTAGGAGGCTATGTGGGGGCTCACACTGTGTGTCTGTAGGAGGCTATGTGGGGGCTCACACTGTGTGTCTGTAGGAGGCTATGTGGGGGCTCACACTGTGTGTCTGTAGGAGGCTATGTGGGGGCTCACACTGTGTGTCTGTAGGAGGCTATGTGGGGGCTCACACTGTGTGTCTGTAGGAGGCTATGTGGGGGCTCACACTGTGTGTCTGTAGGAGGCTATGTGGGGGCTCACACTGTGTGTCTGTAGGAGGCTATGTGGGGGCTCACACTGTGTGTCTGTAGGAGGCTATGTGGGGGCTCACACTGTGTGTCTGTAGGAGGCTATGTGGGGGCTCACACTGTGTGTCTGTAGGAGGCTATGTGGGGGCTCACACTGTGTGTCTGTAGGAGGCTATGTGGGGGCTCACACTGTGTGTCTGTAGGAGGCTATGTGGGGGCTCACACTGTGTGTCTGTAGGAGGCTATGTGGGGGCTCACACTGTGTGTCTGTAGGAGGCTATGTGGGGGCTCATACTGTGTCAATAAGAGGCTGTTTGGGGGCTCACACTGTGTGTCTGTAGGAGGCTATGTGGGGGCTCACACTGTGTGTCTGTAGGAGGCTATGTGGGGGCTCACACTGTGTGTCTGTAGGAGACTATGTGGGGGCTCATACTGTGTGTCTGTAGGAGGCTATGTGGGGGCTCATACTGTGTGTCTGTAGGAGGCTATGTGGGGGCTCATACCGTGTGTCTGTAGGAGGCTATGTGGGGGCTCACACCGTGTGTCTGTAGGAGGCTATGTGGGAGCTCATACTGTGTGTCTGTAGGAGGCTATGTGGGGGCTCATACTGTGTGTCTGTAGGAGGCTATGTGGGGGCTCACACTGTGTGTCTGTAGGAGGCTATGTGGGAGCTCATACTGTGTGTCTGTAGGAGGCTATGTGGGGGCTCATACTGTGTGTAGGAGGCTATGTGGGGGGCTCACACTGTGTGTCTGTAGGAGGCTATGTGGGGGCTCACACTGTGTGTCTGTAGGAGGCTATGTGGGGGCTCACACTGTGTGTCTGTAGGAGGCTATGTGGGGGCTCACACTGTGTCAATAAGAGGCTATGTGGGAGCTCATACTGTGTGTCTGTAGGAGGCTATGTGGGGGCTCATACTGTGTGTCTGTAGGAGGCTATGTGGGGGCTCACACTGTGTGTCTGTAGGAGGCTATGTGGGAGCTCATACTGTGTGTCTGTAGGAGGCTATGTGGGGGCTCATACTGTGTGTAGGAGGCTATGTGGGGGGCTCACACTGTGTGTCTGTAGGAGGCTATGTGGGGGCTCACACTGTGTGTCTGTAGGAGGCTATGTGGGGGCTCACACTGTGTGTCTGTAGGAGGCTATGTGGGGGCTCACACTGTGTCAATAAGAGGCTATGTGGGGGCTCACACCGTGTGTCTGTAGGAGGCTATGTGGGGGCTCATACTGTGTGTAGGAGGCTATGTGGGGGCTCTTACTGTGTGTCTGTAGGAGGCTATGTGGGGGCTCACACTGTGTGTCTGTAGGAGGCTATGTGGGGGCTCACACTGTGTGTCTGTAGGAGGCTATGTGGGGGCTCACACTGTGTGTCTGTAGGAGGCTATGTGGGGGCTCATACTGTGTGTCTGTAGGAGGCTACGTGGGGGCTCACACTGTGTGTCTGTAGGAGGCTATGTGGGGGCTCATACTGTGTGTAGGAGGCTATGTGGGGGCTCATACTGTGTGTAGGAGGCTATGTGGGGGCTCATACTGTGTGTAGGAGGCTATGTGGGGGCTCATACTGTGTGTCTGTAGGAGGCTATGTGGGGGCTCATTCTGTGTCAATAAGAGGCTGTTTGGGGGCTCATACTGTGTGTCTGTAGGAGGCTACTTGGGGGCTCACGCTGTGTCTGTAGGAGGCTACGTGGGGGCTCACACTGTGTGTCTGTAGGAGGCTATGTGGGAGCTCATACTGTGTGTCTGTAGGAGGCTACGTGGGGGCTCACACTGTGTGTCTGTAGGAGGCTACGTGGGGGCTCATACTGTGTGTCTGTAGGAGGCTATGTGGGGGCTCATACTGTGTGTCTAGGAGGCTATGTAGGGGCTCATTCTGTGTCAATAAGAGGCTGTTTGGGGGCTCATACTGTGTGTGTCTATAGGAGGCACATATTCTAATTAATGAATAAATGATTTTTTTGTTCTATGCTGCATTATCTTACTTTTGTTGCATGGTGCTACTTAGAACAAGACTGGGGATTACCTAGCCTTACTACACGGTAGACCTATTTCTACCATTACTGTCTCGGCACCTTCAGTAGTTAACCTCGGCTTGTTATCTGGGTCCCGCTATTATAGGATACATACATTGCACTATTATGCATTTTATTATTACTTTACATATATAAAGCTGCAGACATATCATTGGTGCAACCTGTCCAGGGCCCAGGAGGTTAGGGGTCCATTTCTAGTTCTAAAGCTGTTGTGGGTAAAATGTTTGAAGGGTTTTTAAGGGATACTATTATGGAATGTCTCAATGTTAATAACTGTTTAACTCCATATCAACACGGATTTATGAAGGATCGCTCCTGTCAAACTAACCTGATCAGCTTCTATGAGGATGTAAGCTCTCACATGGACCGAGGAGAATCATTGGATGTCATTTATCTCGACTTCGGTAAAGCATTTGACACTGTCTCACATAAAAGACTGCTAAGTAAAATGAGAAAGCTTGGGCTCGGGGAAAATGTGTGTAGATGGGTAGGTAGCTGGCTTAGTGGTAGAAAACAAAGAGTGGTTATTAATGGTGCATACTCAGATTGGGCCAGGGTTACTAGTGGGGTGCCACAGGGGTCTGTATTGGGCCCCCTACTATTTAATATATTTATTAATGATCTGGTGGATGGTTTACAGAGTAAAATATCAGTATTTGCAGATGATACAAAACTATGTAAGGTAGTTAACACAAAGGAGGACAGTTTGCAACTACAGATGGACTTGAGTAAATTGGAGAATTGGGCTGAAAAATGGCAAATGAGGTTTAACACAGATAAGTGTAAGGTTATGCACATGGGAAGGAGAAACAGATGCTACGATTACTTACTAAATGGGAAACTGCTGGGGAAATCAGACATGGAAAAAGACTTAGGCATCTTAGTGAATAAGAATCTAAATTGGAGTGCCCAGTGTCAGGCAGCAGCCACCAAAGCAAATAGGGTGATGGGATGCATTAGAAGAGGTCTGGGGGCACGAGATGAAAACATCATTCTCCCTCTGTACAAATCACTAGTCAGACCACACTTGGAGTATTGTGTGCAATTTTGGGCGCCGGTGCTGAAGAAAGACATTACTGAACTTGAAAGGGTTCAGAGGCGGGCTACTAAAATAATAAATGGAATGGGTGCATTACAATACACGGAAAGGTTATCAAAATTAGGTCTATTTACTCTAGAAAAGAGAAGACTTAGGGGAGACCTAATAAATATGTACAAATATATCAGAGGGCCATATAGAGATCTCTCCCATGATCTGTTTGTACCAAGGACTATGACAAGAACAAGGGGGCATTCTTTTCGATTGGAGGAAAGAAAATTCCTACATCAGCATAGAAGAGGGTTCTTCACGGTAAGAGCAGTGAGGCTCTGGAACTCTCTTCCTGAGGAAGTGGTGATGGCCAACTCACTGAATGAATTTAAGAGAGGAATGGATGCATTTCTTGTTAGCAAAAGTATAGAAGGTTATAAATAGCATAATCTTACAGGTAGATAGAAGAGCGACCAAGATTATTAGAGGAATGGGTGGGCTGCAATACCAAGACAGGTTATTAAACTTGGGGTTAGTTAGTTAGGAAAAACAAAGGCTTAGGGGGATCTAATCACAATGTATAAATATATGAGGGGACAGTACAGAGACCTTTCCAAAGATCTCTTTACACCTAGGCCTGCGACTGGAACACGGGAGCATCCGCTACGTCTTGAGGAAAGAAGGTTTAATCATAATCACAGACGAGGATTCTTTACTGTACGAGCAGTGAGACTATGGAGCTCTCTGCCGTATGATGTTGTATTGAGGGATTCACAAGTAAAATTTAAGCAGAGCCTGATCGCATTAATTGAAAAATATAATATTACCAGTTATGTATATTGGATTTTATGACAGGGTGTTGATCCAGGGAACTAGTCTGATTGCCGTATGTGGAGTCAGGAAGGAATTTTTTTCCCCATTGGAGCTTATTTGACACATTGGGGTTTTTTTGCCTTCCTCTGGATCAACATGTTAGGCTACGGGTTGAACTAGATGGACTTAGAGTCTCCCTTCAACCTTAAAAACTATGAAACTATGAATTGTGCATCATGATTTCTTGGGCTGCAAAGGGCCCCTATATTGTTTGTTGCACAAGGGTTGTTTGTCTGTGTCCGCCAGTGCTTCTGACCATATACTTACCTTTTATGTTTTTAGGCACATATTCTATAAGTCTTCGTTGTTATCCTTTATTTTACCACATCCCTTGTCTGTTGGCATCTTTGCTGTATTTTAATGTTTTATCTGGTTTAATTTCTCAATAAATATCGCTGTTTTATCCTCTTGAATACTTTGAGCTTCATTCAGTCTGGATTACCACACCAGTGTTCTGTATATCCTTATTTCTTGACGCTTTTCCTGTGGGAGGTTTTCTTCTATCATCATGAGGACCATTATTTTCATACTGCTAAAGGAGGCCATGATTTATTTAGTTTTTGTGACAATGTAGCTTTGAGAGCCACCGTTCAGTTTATCTTGTACTGAAAAATGGAATAAGTATGTTGAAATGGTGGGGAAAAAAAACTCCATTTGTTTTTCAAGATTTTACTGAATTCACTGTGTGGTAAAAATGACACAGCAATGTGATTTTTGAGGATTTTTTTTATTATTACAGAGATACCATATCTGTGATCACAACTAGTATTGCTGGGCATTGTAAAATACCATGGCAGACAGTGAGGGCCTTTAGAAAGACCACCAGTTGCCATTGCAACCCATTAGCACCCTGTGATCACATAATTCGGGCCTTGATGTGACTGTGGTCATATTACAAACCTCTTAAATGCTGCCGACATGCTTGAAAGTGGCATTTAAGTGGTTAAACTGGTGCAATAAGTGCTGGGTACTCTCAGGCGCTTGCTATGAAGTGCAGCTGGCACCCGTGCTGTACATAGTAGGCACAGCTCCTGCGTCGGTGCATATAGTGCTCAGCAGCTGTTGTACAGGGTAAAAGACATCCTCAAAGACCAAAATATAAGCCATCCAATAACAAAGTTGTAATCCCCCACTGAATCTACTGCCACTCCGTCTAATCCGACAACCAATTTTTTGTTTGCTGCAGACATCCTGTATACCCCCATTGGCTACAGCAGGTATACAGTAATCAGTAGACTTATCTGTCTTTTAGTGTGATCTATAGATGCTAATGATTGGATGCAGCAGTTAGGGGTGCTTCACACACAGCGAGATCGTTACTGAGATCGCTGCTGAGTCACGGTTTTTGTGACGCAGCAGTGACCTCATTAGCGATCTCGCTGTGTGTGACACTGAGCAGCGATCTGGCCCCTGCTGTGAGATCGCTGCTCGTTACACACAGACCTGGTTCGTTTTTTTATTGTTGCTCTCCCACTGATAAGCACACATCGCTGTGTGTGACAGCGAGAGAGCAACAATCCTGAATGTGCAGGGAGCAGGAGCCGGCGTCTGACAGCCTGCGGTAAGCTGTAACCAAGGTAAACATCGGGTAACCAAGGTGGTTACCCGATATTTACCTTCGTTACCAGCCTCCGCAGCTCTCATGCTGCCAGTGCCGGCTCCTGCTCCCTGCACACGCTAAGCTAAGCGGTGTGCGCTGGTAACTAAGGTAAACATCGGGTAACCATACCCGATGTTTACCTTAGTTACGAGTGTCCGCAGCTTCCAGACGCCGGCTCCGTGCAAGCGCAGCGTCGCTTGCACGTCGCTGCTGGCTGGGGGATGGTCGCTGGTGAGATCTGCCTGTTTGACAGCTCACCAGCGACCATGCAGCGACGCAGCAGCGATCCTGACCAGGTCAGATCGCTGGTGGGATCGCTGCTGCGTCGCTAAAGTGTGACGGTACCCTTACACGAGGTATACAGAATATCACTGCCCGCAGGTAAATAGATGTGGTTTTGGGGCACTGGGAAATTAAATGGGTAGAGTTTATTTTATTTTTCTATTGTGGATCTAATTTCCAGTTCAAACTCTCCCATAGATGTGAATAGGTGCAAGAAAAAAAAAAATAACCTTGATTGGCAGGTCTGTCTATAGTCACTGATCGGGCCACCCACTGGACCGAAAATCCCAAAAAGAGCAGAGAACTAAATGATTAAACTACAAATAATGAGTGTTTTCTCACCACACTATATATCACTCTGCGGTAAGCTCACTGACTTTACTGAGGTCAGGTTACCTGCAGTCACAGGTGGGGGCCATGGGGACATCCAACTGTGACTGCAAATCACGTGAGTGACGTCACCACTGATCGCACGGCTCACTCAGTCTCTATCTGGAGCTCACAGCGGGCAGTCATGTTCTGTGGCTCTCGCTGTGAGCTTCAGATGTAGCAGAATGGGTATTGTCGTGGGACCTCGTGTGGATGACATTAGACCTACGGGGGTGTTTTTGGGATTAATAAAAGGTTTTTTGTTTGTTTTTTTTTATTTCAAATGATTTTCTGGTGTTTCTGTTTATTTGCTTTCACTTACAGATTAGTAATGTGGGGTCTCATAGACCCTCCCCATCACTAATCAAGGGCTTAGTGGCAGCCTAGTCATCTGCGATTAACCCCTTATTACCTAGATTGCCACCGCACCAGTGCAATCGAGCAGAGCTGGGTAATGTTCCAGGACTGTCATATCTAATGTTCCTGATGTATGTAAAGCGCTGCGGAATATGTTGGCGCTATATAAAAATAAAGATTTATTTTTTTTTTTATTTAATGTTGCGGCAATCTTGGGTGGCTTCATGCTGCTATTTTTAGGCTGGGGAGGCGTAATATCCATGGGCCTCCCCAGCTGAGAACACCAGCCAATAGCTGCCGGGCTTTTTTTTTTTTTTTTTATCTTTATCATGGCTGGCTATCTAAAAGATCTATTTACATCAAATAAATTTAAAAAAAAAAAAAAAGCCTGGTCTGTTACTCTAACAAGAATTCAACCACTGGTTAGTCTAAAGCCTGCTTTACACGTTGCAATTTTGCATACAATATCGTATGCGATTTGCAACACCCCCATCGTATGTGCGGCACGTTCAATTTGTTGAACGTGCCGCACAGACGATTAACCCCCGTCACACGTACTTACAGTGCCTACAAGTAGTATTCAACCCCCTGCAGATTTAGCAGGTTTGATAAGATGCAAATAAGTTGGAGCCTGCAAACTTCAAACAAGAGCTGGATTTATTAACAGATGCATAAATCTTACAAACCAACAAGTTATGTTGCTCAGTTAAATTTTAATAAATTTTCAACATAAAAGTGTGGGTCAATTATTATTCAACCCCTAGGTTTAATATTTTGTGGAATAACCCTTGTTTGCAATTACAGCTAATAATCGTCTTTTATAAGACCTGATCAGGCTGGCACAGGTCTCTGGAGTTATTTTGGCCCACTCCTCCATGCAGATCTTCTCCAAGTTATCTAGGTTCTCTGGGTGTCTCATGTGGACTTTAATCTTGAGCTCCTTCCACAAGTTTTCAATTGGGTTAAGGTCAGGAGACTGACTAGGCCACTGCAACACCTTGATTTTTTCCCTCTTGAACCAGGCCTTGGTTTTCTTGGCTGTGTGCTTTGGGTCGTTGTCTTGTTGGAAGATGAAATGACGACCCATCTTAAGATCCTTGATGGAGGAGCGGAGGTTCTTGGCCAAAATCTCCAGGTAGGCCGTGCTATCCATCTTCCCATGGATGCGGACCAGATGGCCAGGCCCCTTGGCTGAGAAACAGCCCCATAGCATGATGCTGCCACCACCATGCTTGACTGTAGGGATGGTATTCTTGGGGTCGTATGCAGTGCCATCCAGTCTCCAAACGTCATGTGTGTGGTTGGCACCAAAGATCTCGATCTTGGTCTCATCAGACCAGAGAACCTTGAACCAGTCTGTCTCAGAGTCCTCCAAGTGATCATGAGCAAACTGTAGACGAGCCTTGACATGACACTTTGAAAGTAAAGGTACCTTACGGGCTCGTCTGGAACGGAGACCATTGCGGTGGAGTACGTTACTTATGGTATTGACTGAAACCAATGTCCCCACTGCCATGAGATCTTCCCGGAGCTCCTTCCTTGTTGTCCTTGGGTTAGCCTTGACTCTTCGGACAAGCCTGGCCTCGGCACGGGTGGAAGCTTTCAAAGGCTGTCCAGGCCGTGGAAGGCTAACAGTAGTTCCATAAGCCTTCCACTTCCGGATGATGCTCCCAACAGTGGAGACAGGTAGGCCCAACTCCTTGGAAAGGGTTTTGTACCCCTTGCCAGCCTTGTGACCCTCCACGATCTTGTCTCTGATGGCCTTGGAATGCTCCTTTGTCTTTCCCATGTTGACCAAGTATGAGTGCTGTTCACAAGTTTGGGGAGGGTCTTAATTAGTCAGAAAAGGCTGGAAAAAGAGATAATTAATCCAAACATGTGAAGCTCATTGTTCTTTGTGCCTGAAATACTTCTTAATACTTTAGGGGAACCAAACAGAATTCTTGTGGTTTGAGGGGTTGAATAATAAATGACCCTCTGAATAAACTTTTCACAATTTAAAAAAAGAAATAACATTCTTTTTTGCTGCAGTGCATTTCACACTTCCAGGCTGATCTACAGTCCAAATGTCACAATGCCAAGTTAATTCCGAATGTGTAAACCTGCTAAATCTGCAGGGTTTTGAATACTACTTGTAGGCACTGTACCTACCATACGACCTCGATGTGGGTGGCGAACGTCCACTTCCTGGAGTGGGAGGGACGTTCGGCGTCACATCGACGTCACGCGGCAGCCGGCCAATAGAAGCGGAGGGGTGGAGATGAGCGGGACGTAAACATCCCGCCCACCTCCTTCCTTCCGCATTGTCGGCGGGAGCGCGCGGACGGAGGTAAGCTGTCGTTCAATGTTCCCGGGGTGTCACACACTACGATGTGTGCTGCCTCGGGAACATTGCACAACCTCACGTTCATTTTTTGAGGCATGAACGACGTGCATGCGATGAATGGATTTTCATTAAATCGCAATTGCACTGAGGTTTTACACACTACAATCATATTTACGATGCCGGATGTGCGTCACTTACGACGTGACCCCGCCGACACATCGTAATATTTATTGTAGCGTGTAAAGCGGGCTTTATTATTCATTCTTCAGGTGTCCAGCAGACAGTTGCTTATAATAGGTCATTACTTAAATGGGTTGTCCCATGAAGAAAGTTAATTTTAATCAATAGATCTTTAAATAATAATTAGATCCACAATTGGATGTGTTTAAATATTTTTTTTTTTCCTGTGTTGAGAATCTTATATACAGTACCTTGCGAAAGTATTCAGCTCCCTTGAATTTTTCAACCTTTTCCCACATTTCAGGCTTCAAACATAGATACAAATTTTAATGTTATGGTGAAGAAACAACAATGGGACACAATTGTGAAGTTGAATTAAATTTATTGCTTATTTTAAACGTTTTAAAAAAATAAATTACTGAAAATTGGGGCGTGCAATATTATTCATCCCCTTTAAGTTAATACTTTGTAGCGCCATCTTTTACTGCGATTACAGCTGCAGTTGCTGGGGTATGTGTCTCTCAGTTTTGCACATCGAGAGACTGAAATTCTTGCCCATTCTTCCTTTGCAAGCAGCTCGAGTTGAGTGAGGTTGGATGGGGAGCATTTGTGAACAACAGTTTTTAGCTCTTTCCACAGATTCTCGATTAGATTCAGGTCTGGACTGTGACTTGGCCATTCTAACACCTGGATACGTTTATTTGTGAACCATTCCATTGTAGATTTTGCTTTATGTTTGGGATCATTGTCTTGTTAGAAGACAAATTTCCGTCCCAGTCTCAGGTCTTTTGCAGACTCCAACAGGTTTTCTTCAAGAATGGACCTTTTATTTGACTCCACCCATCTTCCCATCAATTTTAACCATCTTCCCTGTCCCTGCTGAGGAAAAGCAGGCCCAAACCATGATGCTACCACCACCATGTTTGACAGTGGGGATGGTGTGTTCAGGGTGATGAGCTGTGTTGCTTTTACGCCAAACATATTGTTCGGCATTGTACCCAAATTGTTCAATTTTTGGTTTCATCTGACCAGAGCACCTTCTTCCACATGTTTGGTGTGTCTCCCAGGTGGCCTGTGGCAAACTTTAAACAACACTTTTTATGGATATCTTTGAGAAATGGCTTTCTCCTTGCCATTCTTCCATAAAGGCCAGATTTGTGCAGTGTACGACTGATTGTTGTCCCATAGACAGACTCTCCCACCTCAGCTGTAGATCTCTGCAGTTCATTCAGAGTGATCATGGGCCTCTTGGCTGCATCTCTGATCAGTCTTCTCCTTGTTTGAGCTGAAAGTTTAGATGGACGGCCGGGTCTTTGTAGATTTGCAGTGGTATGATACTCCTTCCATTTCAATATGATCGCTTGCACAGTACTCCATGGGATGTTTAAACTATTGGAAATCTTTTTGTAACCAAATCTTGCCTTAAACTTCTCCACAACAGTATCACAGACCTACCTGTTGTGTTCCTTGGTCTTCATGATGCTATCTGCGTGTTAAACAGAAAACTGAGACGATCACAGAGCAGGTTCATTTATACGGAGACTTGATTACACACAGGTGGCTTATATTTATCATCATCAGTCGTTTAGCACAACATTGGATCATTCAGAGATCCTCAATGAACTCCTGGAGTGAGTTTGCTGCACTGAAAGTAAAGGGGATGAATAATATTGCACGCCCCACTTTTCAGTTATTTTATTTTTTTCAAGTTTAGACTACATGCACACACTGCGTTTTTTTTGCCGCATTTTTGGTGCAGTTTTGTTGTCAGAACTTTGACATTTGACTTCCCAGCAAAATCTGAGAAGTCAGATTTTCTATGCGCACGTTGCAGTTTATTTGTCAGCGTTTTATTTGTCAAAAGTTTGTGACAAAAAAATGCAGCATGTTCATTCTTCCTGCGTTTTTGTCAAGATTTGTCACAAAAACGCACCATGACAAAAACGCACCAAAAACGTACCTACAATTACAAGCATTTTTTGTGACATTTCCAGGCTCTGACAACGTGCAGTTTTGGCTGCATTTTGTGAACACAAAAAGATGCAGCGTGCGCATGTAGCCTTAAAATAAGCAATACATTTCATTCAGCTTCACAATTGTGTCCCACTTGTTGATTCTTCACCATAACATTAACATTTTCATCTTTGTTTGAAGCCTAAAATGTGGGAAAAGGTTGAAAAATTCAAGGGGGCCGAATACATTCGCAAGGCACTGTATGTGCCCTTGCTATGTACCGTGTAATGGCTGTGTGTGACCATACAGGAACATGGTGTGATCATACCACAGCTCCTAGGCCAGGGAAGAAGAAAAAAGTATATGTAACATGTCGCCATTGGAACACCAGCATAATTAGGAATAGGGGCGCAGGCGTTATAGTATACTGATATTACAGCACTGGATCACAGGTTTTTTTAGGTTCAGGCTATGTGCGCACGTTGCGTACTGGCCCTGCAGAAATTTCACATGTGCGCTTCAAATCGCTGCAGAAACAAAAGCCAATTTCATGCGCTCTGCATGTAGCCCCTCCCATAGACAGAGCGGGGACTTCATGCAGAGCGCACGGAAAAAGTGACATGTCACTTCTTAGAACGCGCGCTTCTGGCAGCAGCCGAAGCGCTGCGCTCTAATACGCCACGTGCGCACGGCTCCTGCACAATCTCCATAGATTGTGCTGGGGACGCAGGACGCATGCAGTTACGCTGCGGTGCAGATCGCAGCGTAACTGCATGCAATTACGCAACGTGCGCACATAGCCTAAATATGTTTTAAAAACAGGCAGGGTAATGTTTTACCTTATGAAAAAAATCAGGTATGATCGCATGCTGTAATGTTTTATATACCGTACTTCTTTACTTCCTTCCTTGCCTAGGAGATGTGGTATGATCAGACCATGTCCCTGGACGGTCAGACACGGCCATTACACAGTACATAGCAGGGACACATATAAAATTATTTCAGCACATGAAACATTTTTTAATCCACACCCAATCATGGAATTTATTATTATTCCAAGATCTATTGTTTAAAATGAACTTTGTTAGTAGGAAAACCCCTTTAACAAAAATGAGTGTTTCCTGGGACTAATATGCAGAGGAATGCCATGCATGGGTGATATCCATGAATGGAGTCTCTCCTACAGCCCATGCTAAAAAAACAATGAGT